>NC_042958.1:24986572-25239072 GCF_901001165.1 Salmo trutta
CTATCCTCAACTCTCTCTCTCCCCCTCTCCTCAACTATCCCCCCCTCCTCAACTATCTCTCTCCCCCTCTCCTCAACTATCTCTCTCCTCCTCTCTTAAACTCTCTCTCCCCCTCTCTAAAATTCTGTCTCTATCCCACTCTCTTCAACTCTCTCTCTCCCACCCTCTCTCCTTCTCTCAAGAAATCGCTCATTCCTGCTTTTTCCCCCAACTCTGAAGAAAAACCGGTGCCATCGAACAGTGTGAGCTCCATGGATTCACTCCAGTGTTTTACTATAGCACTAAGCCTTCCTCTCCTGCTGGGAAAAAACATGGCCATTCTCCTTTAATGGGCCAGGAGATTTAACTGATATTGTGTGTTTGAAGCAGTACAAAATGGTCCCATGTCATTTTCTCCCCGTAAATGTTCTCACCAGCTAGATGAGTTTCTGCCTCATTGTTTACTAGGGTCTTTAGACTGTTGGTTTTTTGTATTGCAATCACAGTGCCAAGTTGGGTTCAGAGTCACACACTCACGCATTTAAACCTAAAGTGTGCCAGAAGACAATGCCACTCCGTTAACAACTTTCAAACTGTTTCGGAGCGCACCACCTGTTTTCATTTAGAGCTTTTCAGCAGCTGTTACCTATAATTAGGCCTGTGGTTATAATGCCAGAGGAGGAGTGGTGGTGCGTGGCGGCATGGTGGTATTGTACAACTGGCTGATAAACAAAGTCATTTAGGGCAACCTATGAGGACCGAGGACACACTCCACCTCCCGAAGGAAGGGTCCAACCCGGTACCCACCCAGCCTGTCCGAAGGAACAGTAACACACACCCAGCTGGTTGAAGTGTGAAGTCGGACATACCGAGTGCTTTTTCACTCACCATTAGGTAGAGAGAGCTCTATAGTAGGGTTGTGTTTATAGCCTGTACAGCAGATGTTGAATGTAGGGCTTAATTAAGATGTACTCCAGCCTGTGAATGGAACTGAAAGACTCATGTTTTCATTGTTTGTCACAGACCCATTCTATGTGGGAAAATACCATCATCCAACCCACTTCATTGAAATGAAGGGCAGCATTGAGTGAATTAGAGCACGACCCAGAAACTCCAGTATATCTGTCGCTCAGATTGAGCTATGCTGCTGTTACACCCTTTGTGCTGTTTGTTGTAAAACTATGCAGACATACACGCGCACACACACACGTCCCACCTCGCCATTTGTTATAAAACTATACAGACAGACATGTTGATTGAGCTTCCTTCCACCACTTTACCCTCCTGATCCCATTTCATTAAAACTGGCTTAATTCATCCAACATGGTCCATACATTAAGCCTGGTGCAATAATATCCCTATAGGTCAAGCATGTTTACCTCTAAACCTGGCCCACACACACACACACACACACACACACACACACACACACACACACACACACACACACACACACACACACACACACACACACACACACACACACACACACACCTCTGGGGTCTCAAGCTACCCATGCCCTCATTAGTCTAGGTGACTAAATCCATTCTTCTTCCTGTGGGGTGTGGGGTGTGCCCCAACCAGCACACTGGGGATGTGTTCCAAGTAGCACCCTATTCTCTACATACTGCTCTATGTTTGACCAGAGGGAACAGGATGCCGTTCTCTAGTTCTGTGTTTGTTTTAGGTCTTATTGCACCTGAATAGTCCTGATCCGCATTAAGCCAAAGGTGTTTGATAGTCACCCATTATCAGCAGTCTGTCGTCGGGTAGAGAAAGAAACAGAGCAAAAGGGAATTTGTGTTACAATACTACTTATCATGCATGGGCCCTCTTTGCAATTACATCCTTGACTGATTTCTTTTTAGGCTTTGAAATTCATTTTCAATGACCTTTATGCCACCAAATTTCACCGTGTGTGTAGAAAAGTTTCCAGGGCTGCTCATTGTTTCAAGCGGCGATGTGCAGAAAAGCCTTTGAGGTGTGTGAAAGGGGGAGAGGATAATGTTTCTTCATTCACTTTTCTCTTTCTTTGGTTCTCTATTTCTCTCTCCTTTTCTGCACTCTTTCTCTCACCACACACACACACATGCACATATTCTAACCTTAACCATAAACCCCATAGAAATAGCATTTGACCTTGTGGGGACTAAAACCCCCACAGACACCCTGTTAGCAAGTGACAAGCAGCAAGGTAGGAGAAAGACAAAAAACCCCACTTTGTATGCAGGAGGCTCTGGTACAGTGGACTGCTCTGTTTCCACTCTGATCCCTCCTATGTTCCCTCCTCTTTCTCTCCGCAGACAATATCATTTATCCTCTCCTCTAGGACAATGGGACTTAATGAATGCATGCCACCCATGCTGACTATTCATTACTAATAAAGGACCCACAGCACATAATGGGCTGTGGCTGGGTCAATCGTTTATAGAGGAATGGATGGCAGCCAGGCAGATTGTTCTTCCTGTGTGAAGGAATGGCTGTGTCTAGGACTCGACTGGTGCACACGGACCCAGTGTAGCTACTTGACTACTAGTGCTGAGAAGCAGAGGACTCTACTGAAATACATATGACATAGAATACCTGAGCTGTATGTTAGTGTTACCTATTGGTTTAATAGTAATCGGTGTTACTTCTGTTCACACACCACAAGAGATGCTGTATTGACTTCACAGCTTAGCGTTGAACTTAGCGTTGAACTAACCTGACACCTTGGGACTATTCAAGCATTTTGTTGACTTATTCAACTGCTCTTACACCAGTGCAGTTACCCTGTGTTTTATTCAGGAACATCCAGAGATCTCTTTTGATGGATTAGAGCACTTTTTGTGGAGCTGTGTTCCCTTCACTCACATCAGGGTGAAGCTGCTGTCAGCTGGCTTGAAAAACTCTGTTGTCTGCCAGCGCTTGTTCCTAGCTGATGTAAATGTTACAATGCTTCTCTCTCTCATTCACTTACTCAGCCTTCCCTTCCCGGAGTACAGATTGTGTGCGAGCGAGGATGATTATTGCATTGTCATTTTGCCGAGGACACTAAAAGTGGTCCTCTAGCCAATTATGACCGATTTAATTTATGGCATCTAATATATTAAACAGCTGAGCTAAAAGCCTCTCCGGGGACATAACAGTAATTTAGCATTTTTTTAATAAAAACTCTTCATTAATAATAAAGACGTAGTTTGACGAATGTTGGCAATTTATCCAACTAGTTCTGAGTGTTTTTGAAAGCATAGTATTTTTTTATTTTTTTACTGTTGCCATGGTCACGTTGTCAACAAGGACACATAATCGATCGTAGCATAGAGAGTTGAGTTAAAGTCTCCGGGCTTGTCAGAGCACAGCTGATTCAGATTGGCCCCATGATGACAGATTATATAAAACTCCAAATTAAAGGTTAATGGCTGGGTTACTGTTTGTTTGAATCGAACTAAAGCCTTGGCTGCATTCTGTATAACTTTGAATAAGGCCTATGCGATCATGCTATTCTGAACCATTATTAGCTGGGGGGTTTGAACCCTGAATGCTGATTGGCTGACAGCTGTGGTATATCATACTGTATACCACGGGTATGACAAAACATGTATTTTTACTGCTCTAATTATGTTGGTATACAGTTTATAATAGCAATAAGGCACCTCGGGGGTTTGTGGTACAGTATATGTCCGGACCTCTGGCAGTCTCTATGGGGGTGCCACAGGGTTCAATTCTCGGGCCGACTCTTTTCTCTGTATATGTCGCTCTTGCTGCTGGTGATTCTCTGATCCACCTCTACGCAGACGACACCATTCTGTATACAACTGGCCCTTCTTTGGACACTGTGTTAACAAACCTCCAAATGCGCTTCAGTGCCATACAACACTCCTTCTGTGGCCTCCAACTGCTCTTAAATGCTAGTGAAACTAAATGCATGCTCTTCAACCGATCACTACCCGCCCGCCCGACTAGCATCTCTACTCTGGACAGTTCTGACTTAGAATATGTGGACAACTACAAATACCTAGGTGTCTGGTAAGACTGTAAACTCTCCTTCCAGACTCAAATTAAGCATCTCCAATCCAAAATTAAATCTAGAATCGGCTTCCTATTTCGCAACAAAGCCTCCGTCACTCATGCTGCCAAACATACCCTCGTAAAACTGACTATCCTACCGATCCTTGACTTTGGTGATGTCATTTACAAAATAGCCTCCAGCACTCTACTCAGCAAATTGGATGGAGTCTATCACAGTGCCATCCGTTTTGTCACCAAAGCCCCATATACCACCCACCACTGTGACCTGTATGCTCTCGTTGGCTGGCCCTCGCTACATAGCCGTCGCCAAACCCACTGGCTCCAGGTCATCTATAAGTATTTGCTAGGTAAAGCCCCGCCTTATCTCAGCTCACTGGTCACCATAGTAACACCCACCCGTAGCACGCTCTGCAGCAGGTATATTTCACTGGTCATCCCCAAAGCCAACACCTCGTTTGGCCGCCTTTCCTTCCAGTTCTCTGCTGCCAATGACTGGAATGAACTGCAAAAATCACTGAAGCTGGAGACTCTTATCTCCCTCACTAGCTTTAAGGCCCTCGTGCCTTATTGCTTAATTATACTATCACATGCGGTAGAGTAAAGTAGTCGAGGACAAATAACTATTTTCTGCTGGTAGTGAGGAAGGATACTTCTCTCTCTCTACCTGACCTGTGCCCACTCCCTTCACCTTGCTGTAGGATATGAATAGTGATTTCCTGGTATGGATCCTCCAGTGGTTGTATGTAATGGAAGGGCTATGTGTTGAAATGCACTGTGATTAGAAGGATTTAGGGGCCTGTATTTACTGAGGGTCCAGTCATCCAGTTCACGGTCCAGAGGGGTTAGGGGGGCACAGCTGAGGAATGACTGGGGAATAGGGGCTCTCTTTCTCACACACACACACACACACACACACACACACACACACACACACACACACACACACACACACACACACACACAGGATGACTGGGGAATAGGGTGTCAGGCCACGCTAGGTGTTGAAAAAAGCTTCATGCACCTGAATGCACCACTGCATCCTAATAACTCAGCCGCTGAAAACCTGCTTTGCTCTCACTCAGCAGCTGTGAAGGGCAGACACCTGGCTTTTCTGTTTGTGTGTGTGCAGAGCAATACTTTCATCAGTAGTGTTATAGGGGTCTTGGAGCATGTGTCCCAGGGTTGATTGCTCCTGTTGTTTGCATTAGTTCCCTTAATAGACCAGCCATGGCTATATCTGCAAGGCACACACTCGTACACACACACTCACACACGACAGCACATGATGAAGGCTTCATATTCCTCACAGATCACACTTTTCATCATTCATTCAATAACACCCCTCAAATGTATTCACAGTATTGAACAAAGAAATGTCATAGCAGTACTCCATTCCTCTGTTTTCTCATTCGCCAAACTTTTATTGGTTTTAAATTAAAAGCTTTTTTCATCTTCAGAGCAATACTAGTGGCTGCAGATTCCTCTGCACACGCTAGTGATTAGTATGCATGAGCGGTCCTGATATTAGGTGAAATCGTTTTCATATTCAAGACAAGCTCTCTTCCTGTCCGTCACAATGAACCATATTCTGTCATGCACAGAGAAATATCATTACTGTCTTTTTTGATGTCGCAGGTGTTTTCCCTCCGACCTCTCGTTCCCCTTACTTATCTGTCTGAAAGAAAGGAAGAAAAAAAGAGCAATTTGTAATGACCTTAGTTAGCAAAAGCCTTTGATTTTTACGCCTGTCCTTTTGAAATTCTCCTTCCATAAACATTCGTAGAGAAGGGAGAATAAATAGAGTTTTGACACCCGTTTTGGTCGAACGTCTTCCAGTCTCAGTGGGTTTTAAACAGGTTTCACCCCCAAGCAGTGTGAACACACTGAGACTAAATGCGCATTTTAACCTCTCCTTTCTTTGAAAATGAACTCTAACAAAACATCCCACAGAACATCAGATCACTTAATGTATATGTTGGACCTCAAACGCCTGACGAGAGATCATCTTCTAAAGGTGCACGGTGTGGACGTCAAAGGGAAAACACTGTTGTTTGAGCATAAAATGGATACCTGGTGTTTTCAAAGCAGCTTTGATCCTGGTTCTCACACAGAGAGAGCTTATGACTGTGACAGCGAATTAGCGGCGGTCTCCGAGACAGTAAGGAAAAATGACAATGACAGCCACAATAAAATACGACACACTCATCTCGCCCTCTTTTTTTCTTCTCATCTCTCTCTCTCTCTCTCTCTCTCCATATTGTTTCTTCTCTACCTATCCACCTCCCTCCCCCCTCTCCTTATAGAAGTCAGAAGAAGAGGACCTGGTGTTGACCCCAGATGGTACCAGAGAGTTCCTGACCTTTGAGATCCCTCTGAGTGACTCGGGGTCGGCAGGTCTGGGGGTCAGCGTCAAGGGCAACCGCTCCAAGGAGAACCACGCCGACCTGGGCATCTTTGTCAAGTCCATCATCAACGGAGGAGCCGCCTGCAAGGTGAGGATCTCATATCCTTATGTTCCATGGTTGATACATATACATGATAATTAAACCCTAATAAATGACAATTCAAATGTTTACCTTTGAGTAATTTAGCAGACGCTCTTATCCAGAGCAACTTTCATGAGCAATTAGGGTTAAGTGCCTTGCTCAAGGGCACACCAGCAGATTTTCACTGGGATTCGAACCAGTGACCACTAGGCTACCAATGTCTACGCTCCTCAAGGAAAATGCTCATGAGGTGCAGTAAGAATGAATAATGACTGTATTCGACTTCTGTTATGTATTGTCCTGTATTATCTAGTCTCCAATAGTTAGTTCATTACTCTGATGGTCATTCACTTAAAGAAATTGTCTTGATTACATGTCTTATCGTAATGCGTTGTAAATCAGGTCCATTTATATGATCAGATCACACCCTTCTCTTTTGTGTGGTTGACCAGGACGGCCGACTGAGAGTCAACGACCAGCTGATTGCCGTCAATGGCGAGTCGTTGCTAGGGACGCCCAACCAGGATGCCATGGAAATGCTTCGCCTGTCCATGTCGACGGAGGGCAACAAACGAGGGATGATCCAACTCATCGTTGCCAGAAGGGTTGCCAAGAGCAACGAGGTAATGAATGCACCGTTGTGAGACTCTAAGGTCATTCCCTGTGTGTGTGTGTGGTGTGTGTGTGTGTGTGTGTGTGTGTGTGTGTGTGTGTGTGTGTGTGTGTGTGTGTGTGTGTGTGTGTGTGTGTGTGTGTGTGTGTGTTAAGCTTGGAGTCAATTCCATTTCAATTCCAGGCAATTCAGGAAGTACACATAAATTCAAATTCAATTCAAAGCTTTTCAATGGGGAGTTTGGTTTACTTTGAGAATTGACTGGAATTTAAATTAAATGGACCTCAACCCTCATGTGTGTATGAATGAAATGCTAGAGAACTAATTGTCTTTATCATGAAGAGTGGATGTTTTCATTGTTTGGCCTTAGCTGAGCTTCATAGGTTCATATTAGTGGTATTGGGAATGAAAGAGTTGATCTCTTTCCCCCGCTCCTTCGGTGCTTGTGCTGCTTGAATTGTCAGACAGACGAGTGGAGTGGGTGAGAATGAGAAAGGGATGAGAGAGAGATTGATGCATGGAGCACTTGTCTGCTTTGAATGATAAACAAGGCTTTGAATGATAAACAAGGGCTTTATGATTGACTTTTACCTTGCCACCTATCTCTGTCTATCGCCCCCCTTTTCTTCAAATCAAATTTATTTATATAGCCCTTCGTACATCAGCTGATATCTCAAAGTGCTGTACAGAAACCCAGCCTAAAACCCCAAACAGCAAGCAATGCATGTGAAAGAAGCACGGTGGCTAGGAAAAACTCCCTAGGAAAAACTCCCTAGAAAGGCCAAAACCTAGGAAGAAACCTAGAGAGGAACCAGGCTATGAGGGGTGGCCAGTCCTCTTCTGGCTGTGCCGGGTGGATATTATAACAGAACATGGTCAAGATGTTAAAATGTTCATAAATGACCAGCATGGTCAAATAATAATAATCATAGTAGTTGTCGAGGGTGCAACAAGCACGTCCGGTGAACAGGTCAGGGTTCCATAGCGGCCTACTAGAGCAGCAGCACGGCCAGGTGGACTGGGGACAGCAAGGAGTCATCATGCAAGGTAGTCCTGAGGCATGGTCTTAGGGCTTAGGTCCTCAGAGAGAAAGAAAGAAAGAGAGAAAGAGAGAATTAGAGAGAGCATATTTAAATTCACACAGGACACCGGATAAGACAAGAGAAATACTCCAGATGTAACAGACTGACCCTAGACCCCCCGACACATAAACTACTGCAGCAGAAATACTGGAGGCTGAGACAGGAGGGATCAGAAGACACTGTGGCCCCATCCGATGATACCCCCGGACAGGGCCAAACAGGCAGGATATATATTCTTATCTTATCCCCATATATTCTTATCTCTGTCTATCGCCCTCCTTTTCTTATCTCTGTCTATTACCCTCCTTTTCTTATCTCTGTCTATCACTCTCCTTTTCTTATCTCTGTCTATCGCCCTCCTTTTCTTATCTCTGTCTATCGCCCTCCTTTTCTTATCTATGTTTATTGCCCTCCTTTTCTTATCTCTGTCTATTGCCCTCCTTTTCTTATCTGTCTATCACCCCCCTTTTCTTATCTATGTCTATCGCTCTCCTTTTCTTATCTCTGTCTATTGCCCTCCTTTTCTTATCTGTATATCACCCCCCTTTTCTTATCTATGTCTATCGATCTCCTTTTCTTATCTCTGTCTATCGCCCCCCTTTTCTTATCTCTGTCTATCGCCCTCCTTTTCTTATCTCTGTATATCGCCCTCCTTTTCTTATCTCTGTCTATCGCCCTCCTTTTCTTATCTCTGTATATCGCCCTCCTTTTCTTATCTCTGTCTATCGCTCTCCTTTTCTTATCTCTGTATATCACCCTCCTTTTCTTATCTCTGTATATCACCCTCCTTTTCTTATCTATGTCTATCACCCTCCTTTTCTTATCTCTGTATATCATCCTCCTTTTCTTATCTCTGTATATCACCCTCCTTTTCTTATCTCTGTATATCACCCTCCTTTTCTTATCTATGTCTATCGCTCTCCTTTCCTTGGTTTGGTTCTTTGAGATAGCCAGAGAGACACCTTCAGGAGCTCTACTACCACCATGCAAATCTTCACAGCAAAGATCCAATTTTGATAATCTAACTCTTCTCTGCTTTCGGACCCATTGCATATGGTTGACTTGACAATGTGGGGGCGCTATGATATGGCGAGAGCCACTTGAATGGTGGATGATTGGCAGACAGAGGCAGACACAGCCCACCACAATGGGTAGATAGGAAGGTTGGACTTTGAGAAAGAAAGTGAATTAAAGTGAGGAGTTGTTATCAGGCTGAAGCAGAAGTTGAGAGGATCGAAAGCAATTCAGCCTGTGGAATGCCCTAGCACAGATATGGTTTTGATAGGTGCTGCTGGCTTTCGGAAATATCAAAAAAGATCAAGTCCCATCACTCAACCCTGAATCTATTTATGTTTCTCTATTAACCAGCAGTCGAGCTGCTCTCATAACATCTTAAAAAACGAATTTATCTTTCAGAATACATTTCATTGGCTTTGAAGTGGTGAAGCAAATATATTATTTTGGTATCTATGGGGAGATGAATTGATATGGGAATGGGCTGATTATGGAGATGAGCTGGTTTTATTCAGTAGTGAAGTACTCGTCGTTGAAGTGTGTGTGCGTGTTTGTTTTGTGTGTGTGTTCCAATCCCCTGCAGCCTCTGATTCGAGTTCAGCTTTGATTAGTGTTGGTGTGAGGATGATTGGTGCCTCTGTCCTGTGGTCCTTGAGCAGACTTCCTGCTGGGACACTCTTCCCTCATCTGCCCTTCGTCTGTCCCCCCCACCCACGCACACACCACACACACACACACACACACACACACACACACACACACACACACACACACACATTCCCCCTCACCCCCCTAACCCTTCTCCCACTCACTTTCCCTCGCCAAGGACACTTGTCCCTCCAAGATCCAAAGTCGCTCCTATCAGTCCAGCCAGTCAAGTTTCAAGTTTTAATGTCACGTGCACAGTGAAATACCTTTCTTGCAAGATCGAAACCAAGCAATGCAGTAATCAATATCAATGTAGTACTAAACATAACACAAGGTAGAACAAAAACACACAAATAAAACATAAAAAATAAGAACTATATAAAGGGTCAGTCAGTTCCAGTACCATATTTACGATGTGCAGGGATACTGGAGTGATAGAGGTAGATAAGTACAGCACCAGTCAAAAGTTTGGACATACCTACTCATTCCATGGTGTTTCTTTATTTTTACTATTTTCTACATTGTAGAATAATTGTGAAGACATCACAACTATGAAATAACACACATGGAATCATATAGTAACCAAAAAAGTGTTAAACATATCAAAATATATATATTTGTTTGAGATTCTTCAAAGTAGCCACCCTTTGCCTTGATGACAGCTTTGCACATTATAGGCATTCTCTCAACCAGCTTCATGGGGTAGTCACCTGGAATGCATTTCAATTAACAGGTGTGCATTGTTAAAAGTACATTTTTAGAATTTCTTTCCTTCTGAATGCGATTGAGCCAATCAGTTGTGTTGTGATATGGTCGGGGTGGTATACAGAAGATAGCCCTATTTGGTAAAAGACCAAGTCCATATTATGGCAAGAATAGCTCAAGTAAGCAAGAGAAACGACAGTCCATCATGACTTTAAGGTCAGTCAATCAGGAAAATGTCAAGAATTTTGAAAGTTTCTTCAAGTGGAGTCGCAAAAACCATCGAGCGCTTTGATGAAACTGTCTCTCATGAGGACCACCACAGGAAAGGAAGACCCAGAGTTACCTCTGCTGCAGAGGATAAGTTCATTAGAGTTACCAGCCTCAGAAATTGCAGCCCAAATAAATTCAGAGTTCAAGTAACAGACACATCTCAACATCAACTTTTCAGAGGAGTGTAACGAGTGTCATGTGTGGAGGACCAAGACGCAACAGGGAAGTGTATACTCATCTTCTCTTTTTAATATATAAGAAGGAGAAACAAAATAAACACGTATACAATTAACAGAAACGACACTAACCGTTCTGTCAGGTGACAAGCACAAAACAGAATACAACTACCCACAATCCACAATAAAAACACACCCCTAATTATAGGACCTTCAATCAGAGGCAGCGATAGACAGCTGCCTCCAACTGAAGGCCCCAACACCAATTAACTAAACATAGAAATACAAATGACTAGACAGAACATAGAATAAACTAACATAGAACAATAACCAAAACCCTGGACTAATAAATCAAATACCCCTCTCTCCATGGACACATATACACAACCACCATGAACCACATAAAACAAATACCCCCCGCCACGTCCTGACCAAACTAAACACTAACAAATAACACCTTTACAGGTCAGAACGTGACAAGGAGACTGCGTGAATCAGGCCTTCATGGTTGAATTGCTGCAAAGAAACCATTACTAAAGGATGCCAATAAGAAGAAGAGACTTGAAGAAATGTGAAGAAACACAAGCAATGGACATTAGACCAGTGGAAATCTGTATTTTGGTCTGATGAGTCCAAATTTGAAATTCTTGGTGGTGACACTGTCTCTGATTTTATTTAGAATTCTTGGCACACTTAACCAGCATGACTACAACAGTATTCTGCAGCAATACGTCATCCCATCTGGTTTGTGCTTAGTTGGATTATCATTTATTTTTCAACAGGACAATGACCCAACCTACCTCCTGGCTGTGTAAGGGCTATTTGACCAAGAAGGAGAGTGATGGAGTGCTGCATCAGATGACCTGGCCTCCACAATCACCGGATTGCAACCCAATTGAGATGGTTTGGGAAGAGTTTGATCGCAGAGTGAAGGAAAAGCAGCCAAAAAGTGCTCAGCATATGTGGGAACTCCTTCAAGACTGTTGGGAAAGCATTCCTCATGAAGCTGGTTGAGAGAATACCAAGAGTGTGCAAAGCTGTCATCAAGGCAAAGGGTGGCTACTTTGAAGAATCTCAAATATAAAATATATTTTGATTTGTTTAACACCTTTTTGGTTACTACATGATTCCATATGTGTTATTTCATAGTTTTGATGTCTTCACTATTATATTCTACAATGTAGAAAACAGTAAAAAATCAAGAAAAACCCTTGAATGAGTAGGTGTCTCCAAACTGTTGACTGGTACTGTGTATCATCATTACCAAGTGCCTCTCACATTGTAACCTCCTCAAAAAGTTCTACATCTGCACCATCAAGAGCATCTTGACTGGCTGCATCACCGCTTGGTATGGCAACTGCTCAGCATCTGACCGCAAGGCGCTACAGAGGGTAGTGCGTACAGCCCAGTGCATCACTGGGACCTAGCTTTCTGTCATCCAGGACCTCTATACCAGGCAGTGTCACAGGAAAACCCCAACAATTGTCAGACTACAGCCACCCAAGTCACAGTCTGTTATCTCTCTGCTACTGCACGGCAAGTGTTACTGTAGCCCCAAGTCTGGGACCAAAAAGCTCCTGAACAGCTTCTACCCCAAACCCGTAAGACCGCTGAACAGTTAATCAAATGGCTACCTGGACTTTATGGTTTTCACCCCTACCTACATGTACATAGTACTTCAATCAATCACCTAATCAAACCAACATGTACATATTACCTCAATCAATCACCCAACTACCTCGTCCCCCAGTACACTGACTTGGGACCGGTACTCCTTGTATACAGTACAGCCTGTATATAGCCTTGTTATTGTTATTTTATTCTGTTACTATTTGATATTTATTTATTTGCAAATTTTCTTACTTTTTAACTGCGTTGTTGGGAAAGGGCTCGACTCGTAAGTAAGGATTTCACGGTAAAGTCTGCACTTTTTGTATTCGGCGCATGTGACATTTGATTTGATTACAAAATAGAACTTATTCTAGAACAGTCACTTCAGTCATTCCATAGTTCTGACTGATAACTAGGACTGGCACATAGTTGAGGGAGTGTACTTCTGACCCATATACAGTATTAAAGTAATGTGATTGGTCATTGGGAATTTATGTTTGACGCATTATAATTTAATCAATGCTTCAGAGACTTTGTTAGCATCCCAAATGCCACCCTATTCCCTATGTAGTGCACTACTTTTGACCACAGCTCTGAGCCCTGGTCCAAATAACTGCACTCCATAGGGAATAGGGTGCCATTTGGGATGCTGCCTTTGTAATTGCTCAGTCCTTCTATTAATATATTGTCACGTGTTCAATGCAATTACATTCTTGGAAAGTCAATTCAATTAATTTTTATCAGGACTTTAAAATGTACTCATCCTATTCATGTTCCTGTGGTATTAATTATGCCGTTTTATAACGATGTGTGTCATCACGTCAGCAAATAAAAACAGATTGAATTAATTGAGCGTTGCATGACCTTTATTCAAAGTCACAAATGGAAGTCAGCATAAGAAAGTTGTGAATATTTTTTTATTTCACATGGTTGAGCTTTTTGTTATTAGCATGTAATACTTACATCTTCAATTTCATTTACACACCAGGACAACAGAGCCACTGCAGTGTGTGTGTGTGTGTGTGTGTGTGTGTGTGTGTGTGTGTGTGTGTCATCAAAGCATTCTTTTTTTGCAAAGCCCTCATGCATTTGGCTCTGCTCATATAAGTGAATATATATCCTCATATTATCATGTTTATCCATTTATCATAATCTTCCTCAGAAAGCAGCAGTCAGAGCTGACGTCAACGTGTCTGAGAAACGCTTGTTGTTGTTCACCTCAAGTCAAAACTTGTTTAAAAGTATTCAGTCCATGTGATGGAGAGGCTTGTGAGAGTCATTTTCCACTGCCTCCAGCGTAATTTGGCGGGAAATCAGAGTTGCTGACTGAAGTCTGGGATTGGCACCAGCACAAAAACATTTGTGAGGGGCGGTAGGGTATTGTGTGTGTGTACGTGTGTGTGCATGAGCGTTCTTTTTATTTAGGGTTTGTTGCCTGCTGCTTTTGAGTTGAGAAAGGTCTGATTCCTATTTAGATATGTTTTGCCTTCCAGAACTATAAACAGACTAATTTATTTTGGAAAATACTTCCCAGTTCTTCGCGGTGCCAAACTTTTTGTAGCTGATGTGAAGTGTACCACAGCGAACGTGTGTGCATCCATGCGTGCATCCATGCGTGCATCCATGTGTGTGCACTCACTGATGTGTCGGTGAGCTGGCGACCTGCAACACTGCCTTCCCTTTCCTGGTCAGCTTTCTTTTGTCGTTGTTTTGTGCGACACTAAATCACTACAGTGGTCATAACAGCTTACCAAGCCAGCCTCATCAAGGTGCTTTACAAGCCAAACTTGACAAAAGTCTGCCAAAAGCAACCAGCGACACAGCCGGCCCGCTCATTAGGCAGGATTATGTGGCCGCCTATGGTGGCAGATTGACGAGGGCGGCGTTTTCTGAGCTCAACTGACCAAGACACACCTCCAACAACAACACATAACACCTCTCCAGGGTGCTGTTGGAGAGATGCAGCGCTCCACATTCTGTCAAAAATAATTATCTAACATAAATCATATAGAAAATATAGCATATGGTGGAAAGAGTAGCCTACAGCCTGGAGATGAACTGTATGATAATGTAATGAGACTTTTTACATCTTGCAGGTTTCTCTGATCAAATAGCCTAACCTAAATGGCACCCAATCAAATAACAAAATGCGCTGACATGTTAACAAACAACATCTTAAAACAGGACAGGTCGAAGTACAATGGACAATCAGGATACTCACAACTTCTGTCCAGGAGTTTCATCCTGTGGGCTAAATTGTCATGATCAGTGGTTTAAACTGTTTGTCCATACATTTTTTATGAGCTGATCGTAGCGAAAAAATAACATTCTTCTGCATTTCCCGCTATGTAAACACATTGCAAATAGGCTCAGGATATCTCCTCCTGATGAAGTTAGGTAGCTGATATTCAGAGCTTAAATAGCCAAAATTGATTAGTCACAGGAATCAGGACTAATAAAGCCAACACAACGGCCTGTTTTACAAACAGTTGGGCCTACTGCATGGATGGACATTCATAAAATTCCATTGCAGTCCGACATGGTAGGCTACACTCCAGTAAGCATGGACCGACGCCAACGTCCTTTGGACATCTTTGTATGGTCCGTACCACCCGTCTTTTTTATTGGTGTTTTACATTTACATTTTACAAACTGTAGGCCTAGATGGGCATTCCTAAAATGACATTTCAGCCGACACTGTAGGCTAGGGATAGGCAACTCCAGTCCTCTAGGGACTGATTGGGGTCACACTTTTTACCCAGCCCCAGCTAACATATCTGACACCAATAATCAACTAATCATGACGTTACGTTTAGAAAGCAATTTGTTTCATCAGCTGTGTTGACTAGGAATGGGGAAATGTGACACCGCTCCGGCCCCCGAGGATTAGAGTTGCCCATCCCTGCTGTAGGCTATACCTCAGTAAGCACGGACTGACGCTGACTCCTTTTGGACATCTTTTTTTGGTCCTGTCCGGACCAGCCTTGATTTCCACGTCCACGGACATTGTTTTTTGGTCCGGTCCCGACTAAATCAGAACCAATCATAGATGTCTATGTTTGGTTCAGGTGTGGTCCGTTCTGGACCAGCCTTGATTTGGCCCAAACATAGACGTCTATAAATTACATATTTTCAACTTTCATTCAGAACCGAAAATTACCCTGATTTCAACATCCGGAAGATATGTATTTTCAACGCCCGGAAAATACGTATTTTCAACATCCGGAAAATACAGTTGAAGTCGGAAGTTTACATCCACCTTAGCCAAATATATATAAACTCAGTTTTTCACAATTCCTGACATTTAATCCTGGTAAAAATGCCCTGTCTTAGGTCAATTAGGATCACCACTTTATTTTAAGAATGTGAAATGTCAGAATAATCGTAGAGAGAATGATTTATTTCAGCTTTAATTTCTTTCATCACATTCCCATTGGGTCAGAAGTTTACATACACTCAATTAGTATTTGGTAGCATTGCCTTTAAATTGTTTTACTTGGGTCAAACGTTTCAGGTAGCCTTCCACAAGCTTCCCACAATAAGTTGGGTGAATTTTGGCCCATTCCTCCTTGCTCGCATACACTTTTTCAGTTCTGCCCACAAATGTTCTATAGGATTGAGGTCAGGGCTTTGTGATGGGCAGTCCAATACCTTGACTTTGTTGTCCTTAAGCCATTTTGCCACAACTTTGGAAGTATGTACTTCCTGACTGATGACTTGAGATGTTGCTTCAATATATCCACATAATTTTCCTGTCTCATGATGCCATCTACACTGCTCAAAAAAATAAAGGGAACACTTAAACAACACAATGTAACTCCAAGTCAATCACACTTCTGTGAAATCAAACTGTCCACTTAGGAAGCAACACTGATTGACAATCAATTTCACATGCTGTTGTGCAAATGGAATAGACAACAGGTGGAAATTATAGGCAATTAGCAAGACACCCCCAATAAAGGAGTGGTTCTGCAGGTGGTGACCACAGACCACTTCTCAGTTCCTATGCTTCCTGGCTGATGTTTTGGTCACTTTTGAATGCTGGCGGTGCTTTCACTCTAGTGGTAGCATGAGATGGAGTCTACAACCCACACAAGTGGCTCAGGTAGTGCAGCTCATCCAGGATGGCACATCAATAGACGCCGTGGAGAATGTTCTGCTGCCTGCAACATTCTCCAGCATGACCGGTTTGGTGGTGGGTCAGTCATGGTGTGGGGTGGCATTTCTTTGGGGGGCCGCACAGCCCTCCACGTGCTCGCCAGAGGTAGCCTGACTGCCATTAGGTACCAAGATGAGATCCTCAGACCCCTTGTGAGACCATATGCTGGTGCGGTTGGCCCTGGGTTCCTCCTAATGCAAGACAATGCTAGACCTCATGTGGCTGGAGTGTGTCAGCAGTTCCCGCAAGAGGAAGGCATTGATGCTATGGACTGGCCCGCCCGTTCCCCAGACCTGAATCCAATTGAGCACATCTGGGACATCATGTCTCGCTCCATCCACCAACGCCACGTTGCACCACAGACTGTCCAGGAGTTGGCGGATGCTTTAGTCCAGGTCTTCGAGGAGATCCCTCGAGACCATCCGCCACCTCATCAGGAGCATGCCCAGGCGTTGTAGGGAGGTCATACAGACACGTGGAGGCCACACACACTACTGAGCCTCATTTTGACTTGTTTTAAGGACATTACATCAAAGTTGGATCAGCCTGTAGTGTGGTTTTCCACTTTAATTTTGAGTGTGACTCCAAATCCAGACCTCCATGGGTTGATAAATTGGATTTCCATTTATTATTTTTATGTGATTTTGTTGTCAGCACATTCAACTATGTAAAGAAAAAAGTATTTAATAAGATTATTTCATTCATTCAGATCTAGGATGTGTTATTTTAGTGTTCCCTTTATTTTTTTCAGCAGTGTATTTTATGAAGTGCACCAGTCCCTCCTGCAGCAAAGTACCCCCACAACATGATACTGACAGCCCCGTGCTTCACAGTTGGGATGGTGTTCTTCGGCTTGCAAGCCTCCCCCTTTTTCCTCCAAACGTAACGATGGTCATTATGGCCAAACAGTTCAATTTTTGTTTCATCAGACCAGCGGACATTTCTCCAAAAATTATGATCTTTGTCCCCATGTGCAGTTGCAAACCGTAGTCTGGCTTTTTTTATGGCGGTTTTGGAGCAGTGGCTTCCTTTATGAGTGGCCTTTCAGGTTATGTCGATATAGGACTCGTTTTACTGTGGATATAGATACTTTTGTACCTGTTTCCTCCAGCATCTTCACAAGGTCCTTTGCTGTTGTTCTGGGATTAATTTGCACATTTCACACCCAAGTACGTTCATCTCTAGGAGACAGAACGCGTCTCTTTCCTGAGAGGTATGACGGCTGCGTGGTCCCATGGTGTTTATACTTACATACTATTGTTTCCATGGTGTTTATACTTACATACTATTGTTTGTACAGCTGAATGTCGCTCCCAAGGATGAACCAGACTTGTGGAGGGAGGTCTACAATGTTTTGTCAGAGGTTTTGGCTGATTTCTTTTGACTTTCCCATGATGTCAAGCAAAGAGGCACTGAGTTTGAAGGTAGGCCTTGAAATACATCCACAGGTACACCTCCAATTGACTCAAATGATGTCAATTAGCCTATCAGAAGCTTCTAAAGCCATGACATCATTTTCTGGAATTTCCCAAGCTCTTTAAAGGCACAGTTAACTTAGTGTTAAAATTCTGACCCACTGGAATTGTGATACAGTGAATTATAAGTGAAATAATCTGTCTGTATACAGTTGTTCGAAAAATTACTTGTGTCATGCACAAAGTAGATGTCCTAACCGACTTTCCAAAACTATAGTTTGTTGACAAGAAATTTGTGGAGTGGTTGAAAAACGAGTTTGAATGACGCCAACCAAAGTATATGTAAACTTCCGACTTCAACTGTACCTATTTTCTTTCAGAACTGAAAATTAACCTTATTTCAACTTCTAGAAAATACATCTTTTCACCTTTCATTCAAAACCTAAATTGAACCTAGCTTCAACATCTGGAAAAATATGTATTTTTGATATATTTTCAATGTAATTTTGCTTACTGGGACTATTCTTGTAGGGACAGCCATTTTTTGGCCTCGCCTATGGCGGCAGAACGGCCAAGACCTGCCCTGACCAGCACACTTTTAGAGTTGAGGCAGCCTTCATATTATGTTAACAATATATTTTCTAAACCTCACCTGTTCTGCTCTGTGCTATGTTTTACTTACTGTACCATCCATATTGTACTATTTTTAAACTGCAATATTTAAAATAGGCACGCCCACAGTATGGGATGTGCTGCTTATGTAAATTCATGAAGTGGAACATACAGCCTTAGGATGCTACTCTACCCTCTCTCCCCAATTGTTTCATTTCATTTATTGAAATGAAGATATTTCTATTTCCAACTTCACTTTCTTTAGTTTCTGCGTGTCTCAGCAGAGTCCAGTGTCCCTGGAGGCAGAACATAAAAAATATATGTAAAACATTTCCTTCTCTTGACCACATGAAAGCCTTTCAGAAACACTACTCTTTCTCTCAATTATGTAAATATCATTTGGAAGAAGAAACTGCTACACTGGCCTATTCTATTCAAATGACCTGAATGACGCATTGTGGGTAATCGTTAGGCTATACCCCACACCCTCTTTAAGCTGGGTCATGTTGAGTAAGCACAAAATGATAAAAAAAATATGCTTTTTGAAAGGGAGAGAATCAAGGAAGTACTAGCTGAACTTAACTAAGGTAATTTTTTTGTTAACGTGTGCCCCATGGAACATTAAATCAGTTAGGATTGTACACCATCCGTGTACAAAGCATTGGACAAAGCTTTGGCCTCTCTACCTTTGAAGGCTATGAGGATCTTCACTTACTGGTCAAGACCAGTCAGGTCCACTGGGAAGCACTGGGCCATCATCTAGTAATGGGAGGATTCAGATGCCCTCTGCATTATAGATGAGCTACAGTACAGCAAGTGTGTGTCCCAAATGGCACCCTTTATCTATGTACAGTGCACTACTTTCCACTATGAAGGGAATAGGATGCCATTTTGAATGCAGCCCCACCATATCAGGGTAGAATGAGTAAAGGAGACCTAGCTACTCTGCTCCTATCATGTGGCTTCATGTCATACATCAAGTAATAGAGGACAGGATACCTGCTGAAGTAGCCCTGTTCCCTCCACCCTGTTGCTGTGTATTACAGATACGGAATAGAATACATTTGAGCTTACATTGAAGAGGAGAGCTAATGGAAAAGGGCCCTTACGTAACAGGACATGAACTGCCCCTTTCTGCATACCAATGACTGTCCAGACATGTCCAGATGGGATTCAGCACAGGATCGTTGATGTGAGTTGACATTGTGAAGGAGGTGGCTTGGCTAACAGAAGAACCACGGCCCTGTAGACAAGAGGAGAGCAGGCTTGATCAATATGGCTTCAGAGAGTGATCAATCAGTCTGAATCTGCCTGGCACAGTAAACTATGGTTTTATTAGCATTGAGCTGACCGTCCATCCGCTGCGGATGGGGATGGGGACACAGTCTTACGACACTAATGCATTTAGATGCGTTCCCCAAAGAAAAGAGGGTGGGGGTATAGAGAGACGGAGGTTGAGAAAGAAAGAGAAAGAAAGAAAAGAGAGAGGTAGATTTGCGTCTGACCTTTCCCTTAACGCTGTAATGTAATGTTATGGGGAGGGATTGAGGCCCCATTAGATCATGACATGGGGATCATGACAACCACTTAGCGTGATGTCATAGTAGATCAGAAGATTCATGTTGGAGGATAACAGGAAGAGAAGGGAGGGAGTGTTGCATGATGGGAGATTGCTCTTTATTATGAACTGGGTAAATGTGGGAAAATAGATAGTGGAACTACAGAAACACAACTCTGCACCTACTGCAGGGCCATTCAACCGCAGCTGGTACCAGCTGACTAACTCATTTAGGACCAGCGATGGAAACTCAATTGGTCCAATTCAGAGAATAATTTATTGAATCAGGTGGTTTAGTGGTGTAGCTGAGTGCAATGGTGGACTGTAAGGGTAACATGTTATAGTATCTCTCAGTTCAGCTCATTTCAGTTCAACTCTGTTCCGTATGAACTCAAAAGGGGTTATTCTATTAATTCTTTACCATGATCACTTTGAACACACACACACACACACACACACACACACACACACACTCATTTTTATTTTAGATTGAAGACACATATACAGCTTTTCATACCACCTGAACACTGTTTATTTCCCTTAAACTCGCTCTCTGACAACTTGTACCCAGCTATAGTCACATACAGTACAACGTTTACAATCAATACAGACAGGGGGAATGGCAATCTCCTGGAAATACGGGCAGCGGTATTGAATGCAGCGGAGGTAGAGATGGAGAGAGGGAACACCTGGGAGGATAAGGCTTGAGGCAGATGAAGGGATGAGGGGAAGCTAATGAGACGGAGGTAGCCACTGGAGACTTAGGTGTGTTGGTTGGTCGGTCCAAAGGTGGGCAGGATGCTGCAGCTTAAAGAATGTAATTACTAACAGCATCATGGGTAAAATTGACTGGATTATGGCCACGTGAACAGGCTAAGGGCGAACCGTAAAACCATGCATGTACAGGCAAGGACTTTAGAGTAACACACTGCCTTGTCATCAAGGGGCAACATTTCCCTGTCTGTGCATGTGTGTTCCGTCTGTCATCCGCTGGGAATCTGATGAACTCCCGACGAAGCTCTCTGTGGGTGAATCGGTAGCCTTCCTTCACAGCAGGATAATCCAGTCTGGAAATGAGTCGATTAAGAGAGATTAAGAGATGGTGAGAGCTGCTGGTAATACCACTAAAAAGCACACTGGTTTACTCACTCAAACTCTCCCTCACACATACACATGCAAACACACTTATGCACAGACTCCTTTATGCAGGCACGCACACACACACATACACACGCAGACAGACAGACACACTCGCATGCACCCCCCAGACTAACTACTGAACATATGGAGCCTGTTTAATCAATTCTCAGTCTCTCTGTCCTCTATGACGCCTGTCCATACGTTATTCATTAACTCTGAGAAGTCAGCCCTTTTCTCAGCCTGTGACTGTGTTTTTATAAGCCTACCCAGACCCCGCTCTCACCAGATTGAAAAACAAGAGAGTGAAACCAATACAATACATCCTCTGTTACACCATTGAAACCTTCTTGAGTCCAATTCATCCTGGACCAGGCTTTATTAGAAATTATTGTAATTGCGTTAACCCTTTCCTTTGCGTGCCGCCGCCAATCATTCCATTTGCTGTGCGCTTATCAAACCGAGGCTAGATAAAGTCCTCAGCTCCCAACTTCATTACACTTCATTTATATTAAACAGACAGACCATGATAACTCTCTTCCCCCGCCTGACCCAGCCGTCACCATATAGACCCGACGCGGCTGTGCTATCCCAGCAGACTACAGAGCTGACCCAACGGCACTGACCCAACGGCACTGACCCAACGGCACTGGTCTGGTCCTATAGACAGCAGGGGTCTTTCTTCCTCTGCAATCCTCTCACATTTGTTTCTCTATTTTTTTCTTGAAGAATCTCCTCTTCTCTGTTTCTGTTGCTTTTGGCCCCTGGTCAGTTTTGTGTCATGATACATCCATATTTGCAGGTCTGGGGTCAGTTCAGAGCTTGGTTCCTCTCTCTTTCGCGCTCTCTTGCTCTCTCTCTCTTGCTTCTCTCTCACTCGCTCGCTTCACTCTCTCGCTTCACTCTCTCTCGCTTCACTCTCTTGCTTCCGTCTCTCTCTTTCTCTCTCTCTCTCTCTCTCTCTCTCTCTCTCTCTGCTTGGAATGAATCTGTAACAGATCTGTTGGAGGGCCAACTCCTGTATTCCCTGGGCATAAAGAACCAACTCTGTGTGTGTCTGCGCATGCGTGTGTGTGTGTTGGTGGAACAGGGCCTGGCTGTTGTCTTTGGAACAGGCTCTGTTCTCTAACCAGTCGCACGTGGTTCCCTCACAGGTGACTGCCAAACAATGCTACAGTATTTTCTCCCTCTCTTTATTCTCCTTCTCTCTTTCTCTCATCTGTTTGTGGGAAATATTATTTTATTCTCTGGAGCCATAATGCATCACAGAACATTCCCACCATAGCCTGGATAAGTTTTACACTGTTTGTGTCCTAAATGACACCCTATTCCCTACATAGTGCACCACTTTTGACCAGAGCCCTATGGGTCCTGATCAACAGTAACACATGGAAAAGGGAGCCATTTGGGACACAGCCTGTTGACAAGGACAGAATGGTTATAGGAAACCATACACAAAATGTATAATTTGACCAAATATTTAGGATGAGGTCATCATTTCATGGAGTCAGTGAAGGAAGAAACCACATGGAAAAAGTGGTAAGCAAATTAGGTCCAAAAAACGGATTTTCATCAAGTCAAATGAATCTATTACGTTAGAGGTTTCATGATGCTAAGTAGATCGTTTTAAGATTGTCCTATACATCAGTTTATACTCAATTTACCCCATACCCCAGCCAAGAGACCACTTTTTTAGACAAGCTATGTTTTCAAAACTGTAATGTTTACATGAATTAGGATTATTTCCAGGGATGCACAACACTCTGAAATATATATAGATATCTTTTGTTAGAAAGAATACTATATTTTCGTTGACGGAGTGATGCTGAATATATAAAATTTCTCAAATTACCCCACTCTGCCCTATCGATGACTGGAAAAACAAGTCTCATTTTCTTATTAGGTCCAAGCTAAAGCCCTACAATGTCATTTCTTAACTGTCACTCAGTAATAGTGTTGTGTTAAAAGTGACACGTGTATCGAGTGGCCGGTTCGCCCAATAATCAATGTCGCAATACATTGACCGCTGAGCAAAAGTAATTTGCCATTTAATGAGGCCCACTGGATGAAGCAGCTGTGTTTACAGCTATGGGAAATCCATGCTGCTTCATCTGACTGGGAGCACTAGCCTTGTCTGTTGACTGGAAGATGAAACCACTTTTGGTACTGGTTCCTACATGCAAATCCGTGAAAGATTGTATTGTATGTTTGAAGTGGCCATGGACAGACTGAACCATGTTTGAGACTTGAGACTTGGTTTTGCATCAAGGGTTTGACGTTTTTCTCTCTTTCCCCTCCACTGAGTGTCCTCTCTTCACTCTCTGTCCCTCTTTAGGAGGTCCCAGGAAGCTCACGGGTGGAGGAGCAGCCTCTGACAGACCCTCTGGACGACCATGAGCGCCACATCTCCCACTCCATGTTCGGGACCATAGAGTGCATGGACGACCAGCCCTCCATGCCGCCACGCAATGTCATGATGGGGCCGCGCATGATGGGTGAGTCACCTAAACTTGCCAAAACGCGTTGGTTTAAACTACATGGTAAAATATTTGTTTTTGAAGCAAACTGCCGTTGTCCTGTACCAAGAGTTATGATATCTATGATATCATTCTAATTATTGCACCTTGATTGAAAGTGAAGTAGTGAGAGAGACAGCATTTATTTTTCTGACCTCACACCTCGTCCATCTTCCTCATCCCTCCCATCCTCACCCCTCCATCACCCCCTGATTATAATCAGGGGGGTTAATGTCATCCCCGATTCATCCCTCCTTCACTCTCAACCTGCACGATTGCACTCAGGTCAATTCCCATTCCGTTCCATGTCCAGTTCAGCTCCAGTTCTGCTAGTCAATTCAGTCCTTAACCAGTCACCTCCTGTCATCTCTGTATCGACCTCACTGCCATGGAGCCACGTTTTGACACAGCTGGAGGAGCCTGACACCCCCACCTGACCCACCTCTTCACACTACACCCACACTACCCACCATACCCCCTCTCTCCCATTTCCTGTCCTCTCCTCTGAGTTAGACCATTTCCAGCCTCTCCTCTCTTCCGCTCTCTTCCTCTCCTCTCTCTCCGCTCTCTTCCTCTCCTCGCTACCCCCTCTCTTCCTCTCCTCTCTCCCCCTCTCTTTCTCTCCTCTTTTCCCCTCCTCCATCTCCCATCTCTTCCTCTCCTCTCTCCCCCTCTCTTCCTCTAATCTCTCCCCCTCTACCTCTCCTCTCTTTCCCTCTCTTTCTCTCCTCTTTCCCCCTCCTCCATCTCCCATCTCTTCCTCTCCTCTCTCCCCCTCTCTTCCTCTCATCTTCCCCCTCCTCCCTCTGCCCCTCTCTTCCTTTCCTCTCTCTTCCTCTACTCACTCCCCATCTCTTCTTCTAATATCTCGCACTCTCTACCTCTCCTCTTTTCCCCTCTCTTTCTCCCCTTTCTCCCTCTCCTCTCTTCCCCTTTCTCAATGTCCTCTATCTCTCATCCCTTCCTCTTCTCTTCTCTTCTCTTCTCTTCCATAGTGTCTATAGTAGCAGTGCTCTCTCATCTCCATATTGCCTATAGTAGCAGTGCTCCCTCATCTCCATGTTGTCTATAGTAGCAGTGCTCTCTCATCTCCATATTGTCTATAGTAGCAGTGCTCTCTCATCTCCATATTGTCTACAGTAGCAGTGCTCTCACATCTCCATATTGTCTACAGTAGCAGTGCTCTCTCATCTCCATATTGTCTATAGTAGCAGTGCTCTCTCATCTCCATATTGTCTATAGTAGCAGTGCTCTCTCATCTCCATATTGTCTACAGTAGCAGTGCTCTCTCATCTCCATATTGTCTACAGTAGCAGTGTTCTCTCATCTCCATATTGTCTACAGTAGCAGTGCTCCCTCATCTCCATGTTGTCTACAGTAGCAGTACTCCCTCATCTCCATATTGTCTGCAGTAGCAGTGCTCCCTCATCTCCATATTGTCTACAGTAGCAGTGCTCCCTCATCTCCATGTTGTCTACAGTAGCAGTAGCAGTGCTCCCTCATCTCCATATTATCTACAGTAGCAGTAGCTATGCTCTCTCATCTCCATGTTGTCTACAGTAGCAGTGCTCTCTCATCTCCATATTGTCTACAGTAGCAGTGCTCTCTCATCTCCATATTGTCTACAGTAGCAGTGCTCCCTCATCTCCATATTGTCTACAGTAGCAGTAGCTGTGCTCTCATCTCCATGTTGTCTACAGTAGCAGTGCTCTCTCATCTCCATATTGTCTACAGTAGCAGTAGCGGTGCTCCCTCATCTCCATATTGTCTGCAGTAGCAGTGCTCCCTCATCTCCATATTGTCTACAGTAGCAGTGCTCCCTCATCTCCATGTTGTCTACAGTAGCAGTAGCAGTGCTCCCTCATCTCCATATTGTCTACAGTAGCAGTAGCTATGCTCTCTCATCTCCATGTTGTCTACAGTAGCAGTGCTCTCTCATCTCCATGTTGTCTACAGTAGCAGTGCTCCCTCATCTCCATATTGTCTACAGTAGCAGTAGCTGTGCTCTCATCTCCATGTTGTCTACAGTAACAGTGCTCTCTCATCTCCATATTGTCTACAGTAGCAGTAGCGGTGCTCTCTCATCTCCATGTTGTCTACAGTAGCAGTGCTCTCTCATCTCCATGTTGTCTACAGTAGCAGTAGCGGTGCTCTCTCATCTCCATGTTGTCTACAGTAGCAGTGCTCTCTCATCTCCATGTTGTCTACAGTAGCAGTGCTCTCATCTCCATATTGTCTACAGTAGCAGTGCTCCCTCATCTCCATATTGTCTACAGTAGCAGTGCTCCCTCATCTCCATAGTGTCTACAGTAGCAGTAGCAGTGCTCTCTCATCTCCATGTTGTCTACAGTAGCAGTATAAGTGCTCTCTCATCTCCATGTTGTCTACAGTAGCAGTGCTCTCTCATCTCCATATTGTCTACAGTAGCAGTGCTCTCTCATCTCCATATTGTCTACAGTAGCAGTGCTCTCTCATCTCCATATTGTCTACAGTAGCAGTGCTCCCTCATCTCCATATTGTCTAGTAGCAGTGCTCTCTCATCTCCATATTGTCTACAGTAGCAGTGCTCCCTCATCTCCATATTGTCTAGTAGCAGTGCTCTCTCATCTCCATATTGTCTACAGTAGCAGTGCTCCCTCATCTCCATAGTGTCTACAGTAGCAGTAGCAGTGCTCTCTCATCTCCATGTTGTCTACAGTAGCAGTGCTCTCTCATCTCCATATTGTCTACAGTAGCAGTGCTCTCTCATCTCCATATTGTTTACAGTAGCAGTGCTCTCTCATCTCCATATTGTCTACAGTAGCAGTGCTCCCTCATCTCCATATTGTCTAGTAGCAGTGCTCTCTCATCTCCATATTGTCTATAGTAGGAGTGCTCTCTCATCTCCATATTGTCTATAGTAGCAGTGCTCTCTCATCTCCATGTTGTCTACAGTAGCAGTAGCAGTGCTCTCTCATCTCCATGTTGTCTACAGTAGCAGTGCTCTCTCATCTCCATGTTGTCTACAGTAGCAGTGCTCTCTCATCTCCATTTTGTCTACAGTAGCAGTGCTCTCTCATCTCCATGTTATCTACAGTAGCAGTAGCAGTGCTCTCTCATCTCCATGTTGTCTACAGTAGCAGTGCTCTCTCATCTCCATGTTGTCTACAGTAGCAGTGCTCTCTCATATCCATGTTGTCTACAGTAGCAGTAGCAGTGCTCTCTCATCTCCATGTTGTCTACAGTAGCAGTAGCAGTGCTCTCGCATCTCCATGTTGTCTACAGAAGCAGTGCTCTCTCATCTCCATGTTATCTACAGTAGCAGGAGCAGTGCTCTCTCATCTCCATGTTATCTACAGTAGCAGGAGCAGTGCTCTCTCATCTCCATGTCTACAGTAGCAGTGCTCCCTCATCTCCATGTTGTCTACAGTAGCAGGGCTCTCTCATCTCCATGTTGTCTACAGTAGCAGGGCTCTCTCATCTCCATGTTGTCTACAGTAGCAGTAGCAGTGCTCTCTCATCTCCATGTTGTCTACAGTAGCAGTAGCAGTGCTCTCTCATCTCCATGTTGTCTACAGTAGCAGTAGCAGTGCTCTCTCATCTCCATGTTGTCTACAGTAGCAGTAGCAGTGCTCTCTCATCTCCATGTTATCTACAGTAGCAGTAGCAGTGCTCTCTCATCTCCATGTTGTCTACAGTAGCAGTGCTCTCTCATCTCCATGTTATCTACAGTAGCAGTGCTCTCTCATCTCCATGTTATCTACAGTAGCAGTGCTCTCTCATCTCCATGTTATCTACAGTAGCAGTGCTCTCTCATCTCCATGTTATCTACAGTAGCAGTGCTCTCATCTCCATGTTGTCTACAGTATAAGTGCTCTCTCATCTCCATGTTATCTACAGTAGCAGTGCTCTCTCATCTCCATGTTATCTACTGTAGCAGTGCTCTCATCTCCATGTTGTCTACAGTAGCAGTGCTCTCTCATCTCCATGTTATCTACAGTAGCAGTGCTCTCTCATCTCCATGTTATCTACAGTAGCAGTGCTCTCATCTCCATGTTATCTACAGTAGCAGTGCTCTCTCATCTCCATGTTATCTACAGTAGCAGTGCTCTCTCATCTCCATGTTGTCTACAGTAGCAGTGCTCTCTCATCTCCATGTTATCTACTGTAGCAGTGCTCTCATCTCCATGTTATCTACAGTAGCAGTGCTCTCTCATCTCCATGTTATCTACAGTAGCAGTGCTCTCATCTCCATGTTATCTACAGTAGCAGTGCCACTCTGCCAATGATCTCCTTCTCGCTGGAGATCAGAGAAGGTGTCAAAGCCATCTGATGGCTAATTAAACCTCTAGCTCAATAGGCCCTGCTCCTCTCTTCCCCTCTGCTCTTATGTCTCTCATTCCTCCCTCTTCCTCTCTCCCACTCATTTCTCCCCTCCTCCTACACTGACGTTGGTTGCCACAGATGCCTTATTATGAGACAGGCACTGACACAGCCTTTCAGAATGCCACTGTGATCACAAACAGTTTCTAGAACTAGACAATGGTGGTGGAATTCTAAAATCTTCCCCTGTGCCAAAAACTTCAAGAGCAGCTTTCCCTCCTGTGAGTGTGAGTGAGAGTGTGGCAAATGAGGGAAGTTGAAAAGTTAGTGGAAGTTAGAGGGGGTGATTTGGGGCCGATGTTATTGGCATGCTGGCTTGACAAACCTTCAGATCTCCGTCTCGACTAGATACTGCCAGATACTTCTCTCTCTTCTTTCTCTGTTTGTTTCCAGACAGTTTTGCTATTGTAGTGTTCATGCATCGACCGGCGTGTTTGTCGGTGAATTACGGCTACAGTCATTGTAGAAAAACACCTTCAGAATAAAAAAGCTTAATGATGCAGATGATTGTTAGGCACCTCTTGCTGCCAGTCAGAAAGACAGACCTCTTGCTAATGTGCCTGGTGTTTACTTCTTCGCTTGGATTGAAACTGAAATCAATAGCAACGAGTGTATGAAACTCTGTATATCAGACAGCAGGGTCATGTTCATTAGGCACCAAAAGGAAGAAAACGGACTAAAACAAGGAGGGACTACCTGCACTTGTCCAATCAGAAACGCAAATGTTCCTTTTCCGTATACTGTTTTAAAACGTTTTCCGTTGTGTGTCCTAATGAACACGACCCAGGTATTCCTCACACTGACCACTGAGGACATTTTAAACATGTTCTCATACAGATATAGAGGTGACAGTGTATTGTAGAACAGTTATCTCAGTCCCATGTTATATTAGCATGGGAGGAGACCTATTGCCTGGTCTGTCTCGTATGACAGTCATGAAAGAGGACAGATGCTGAGGACCTACACAGCAAGGTCACCTCCTCAGTATGAGTATAGCTACTGGTGTGTGATTAACAGCATGATGACTGGTCTCTAGAGCCTGTATGAAAGCATGGCTTCACTATTAAGGCCAAAAACAGACATGCAGTACCAGTCAAAAGTTTGGACGCACCTACTCATTCAAGGGTTTTTCTTTAGCTTTACTATTTTCTACATTGTAGAATAATAGTGAAGACATCACAACTATGAAATAACACATATGGAATCATGTAGTAACCAAAAAAGTGTTACACAAATCAAAATATATTTTATATTTGATATTCTTCAAAGTAGCCACCCTATATACACTCAACTAAAATGTAAACGCAACATACAACAATTTCAAAGATTTGACTGAGTTACAGTTCAGATATGGAAATCGGTCACTTGAAATAAATTAATTAGGCCTTAATCTATGGATTTTACATGACTAAGAATACAGATATGCATCTGTTGGTCACAGATACTTTAAAAAAAGTAGGGGTGTGAATCAGAAAACCGGTCAGTATCTGGTGTGACCACCATTTGCCTCATGCAGCGCAACACATCTTCGCATAGAGTTGATCATGCTGTTGATTGTGGCCTGTGGAATGTTGTCCCACTCCTTTGTGTGAAATTGCTGGATATTGCAGGTCATGGAAGAACTGGGACATTTTCAGCTTTCAGGAAGTGTGTGCAGATTCTTGTGACATGGGGCTGTGCATTATCATGCTGAAACATGAGGTGATGGCGGCAGATTAATGCCACGACAATGGGCCTCAGGATCTCGTCACGGTATCTCTGTGCATTCAAATAGCCGTCAATAAAATGCAATTGCATTGTATGTACGGGCACTTTGTTCACAACGTTGACATCAGCAAACTGCTCATTCACATGACGCCATACACGCTGTCTGCCATCTGCCAGGTACAGTTAATACAAGGATTCATCCTTGAAGAGCACACTACTCCAGCAAGCAAGTGGCTGTCAAAGGTGAGCATTTGCCCACTGTAGTCGGTAACAACGCAGAACAGCAGTCAGGACAAGACCCTGGTGAGGACGACAAGCACGCAGATGAGCTTCCCTGAGACATTTTCTTACAGCAGAAATTCTTCAGTTGTGCAAACCCACAGTTTCATCAGCTGGCCAGGTGGCTGGTCTCAGACGATCCCACAGGTGAAGAAGCCAGATATGGAGGTCCTGGACGGGTGTGGTTACGCGTGGTCTACGGTTGTGAGGCCGGTTGGATGTACTGCCAAATTCTCAAAAACAATATTGGAGGTGGCTTATGGTAGAGAAATTAACATTCAATCCTCTGGCAACAGCTCTGGTGCACATTCCTGCAATCAGCATGCCAATTGCACGCTCCCTCAAAACTCGAGACATCTGTGGCATTGTGTGACAAAACTGCACATTTTAGAGTGGCCTTTTATTATCCTCAGCACAAGGTGCAGCTGTGTAATGTTAATGCTGTTTAATTAGCTTCTTGATATGCAACACCTGTCCAGGTGGATGGATCATCTTGGCAAAGGAGAAATGCTCTTAAACAGGGATGTAAACAAATGTGTGCACAGCATTTGAGAGAAATAAGATTTTTGTGCGTATGTAACATTTCTAGGATCTTTTATTTTAGCTCATGAAACATGGGACACACACTTACATTTTACATTTACATTTGAGTCATTTAGCAGACGCTCTTATCCAGAGCGACTTACAGTAGTGAATGCATACCTTTCATACATTTCATACAGTTTCATACATTTCATTTTTTTCCTGTGCTGCACTTCAAATGTTTTATTGATATTTTTGTTTAGTGTACATACAGTTGAATCAGAAGTTTACATACACTTAGGTTGGAGTCATTAAAACTCATTTTTCAACCACTCCACAAATTTCTTGTTAACAAACTATAGTTTTGGCAAGTCGGTTAGGACATCTACTTTGTGCATGACACAAGTCATTTTTCAACAGTTGTTTAAAGACAGATTATTTGACTTATAATTCACTGTATCACAATTCCAGTGGGTCAGAAGTTTACATACACTAAGTTGACTGTGCCTTAAACAGCTTGGAAAATTCCAGAAAATGATGTCATGGCTTTAGAAGCTTCTGATAGGCTAATTGACATAATTTGAATCAATTGGAGGTGTACCTGTGGATGTATTTCAAGGCCTACCTTCAAACTCAGTGCCTCTTTGCTTGACATCAGGTGAAAATCAAAAGTAATCAGCCAAGACCTCAGAAAAAAATTGTATACCTCCACAAGTCTGGTTCATCCTTGGGAGCAATTTCCAAACGCTTGAAGGTACTACGTTCATCTGTACAAACAAAAGTACACAAGTATAAACACAATGGGACGGCACAGCCGTCATACTACTCAGGAAGGAGATGCGTTCTGTCTCCTAGAGATGAACGTACTTTGGTGCGAAAAGTGCAAATCAATCCCAGAACAACAGCAAAGGACCTTGTGAAGATGCTGGAGGAAACGGGTACAAAAGTATCTATATCCACAGTAAAACGAGTCCTATATCGACATAACTTGAAAGGCCGCTCAGCAAGGAAGAAGCCACTGCTCCAAAGCTGCCATAAAAAAGCCAGACTACGGTTTGCAACTGCACATGGGGACAAAGATCATATTTTTAGAGAAATGTCCGCTGGTCTGATGAAACAAAAATAGAACTGTTTGGCCATAATGACCATCGTTCTGTTTGTAGGAAAAAGGGGGAGGCTTGCAAGCCGAAGAACACCATCCCAACCGTGAAGCACGGGGGTGGCAGCATCATGTCGTGGGGGTGCTTTGCTGCAGGAGGGACTGGTGCACTTCACAAAATAGATGGCATCATGAGGAGGGAATATTATGTGGACATATTGAAGCAACATCTCAAGATATCAGTCAGGAAGTTAAAGTTGGTCGCAAATGGGTCTTCCAAATGGACAGTGACCCCAAGCATACTTCCAAAGTTGTGGCAAAATGGCTTAAGGACAACAAAGTCAAGGTATTGGAGTGGCCATCACAAAGCCCTGACCTCAATGCTAAATACATTTTGTGGGCAGAACTGAAAAAGTGTGTATGAGCAAGAAGGCCTACAAACCTGACTCAGTTACACCAGCTCTGCCAGGAGGAATGTGCCAAAATTCACCCAATTTATTGTTGGAAGCTTGTGGAAGGCTACCCAAAACATTTGACTCAAGTTAGACAATTTTAAGGCAATGCTATCAAATACTAATTGAGTGTATGTAAACTTCTCACCCACTGGGAATGTGATGAAAGAAACAAAAGCTGAAATAAATCATTCTCTCTGCTGTTATTCTGACATTTCACATTCTTAAAATAAAGTGGTGATCCTAATTGACCTAAGACAGGGAATTTTACTAGGATTAAATGTCAGGAATTGTGAAAAACTGAGTTTAAATATATTTGGCTAAGGTGTATGTAAACTTCCGACTTCAACTGTCATATGTAAACTTCCTTTAATAGAGTGGAATAAACGCATGTATTGACACACGTACGGACACATGCACAAACACTGTTCCATAAAAAACACATACTGCAGGAAGGGATATAAAGTTAACTGGATGAGGTCCAGAAATGGAAACAACCATTTTCATTAAACAAATCAAATGATGAGTGACAAACCTCTCCTATTCCAGTCTCAAAATTACCTCAGAGGAGAGCCCTGTAACTGAATCAGCCCTCTAAGTTAGTGCATACTTAGGCAATAACTGCGCTCCTGCTTCTCTCTGTGTATGTTATTCTCCCTACTACAGATGAACCACACTGAGTTAAATGGAATGCAATTGTTCTTCTTCGGTATCAAGAACTGACTTTGATTGTAATTTATTACAGATGGCAGCAAATCAATAGAGCAAATGAATGCAAACAGGTCATGTATTTCTGCCAACCATGACGGTTAACTGTTCTACCTCTATTTAAACTGGGCTTTCTCCCCAAAAACATAATGTCAAATCAAATCAAATTGTATTTGTCACATGCACCGAATACAACAGGTTTTGACCTTACCGTGAAATGCTTACTTTTAGCCCTTAACCAACAATGCAGTTTTAAGAAAATAGAGTTAAGGAAATATTTACTAAATAAACTAAAGTAAAAAAATTAAAAAAAGTAATACAATAAAATCACAATAATGAGAATATATACAGGGGGTACCGGTAACGTGCCAATGTGCAGGGGTACAGGTTAGTTGAGGTAATTTATACATGTAGCAGGGGTAAAGTGACTATGCATAGATAATAAACACTAAGTTTATTGGGTCAATGCAAATGGCGGCCATTTGACAAAATTGGCCTTCCTCTGACAGCGCCTAGTATATAAATCCTGGATGGCAGGAAGGTTGACCCCAGTGATGTACTGGGCTGTACGCACTACCCTCTGTATCGCCTTATGCTGAGCAGTTGCTATACCAGGCAGTGATGCAAACGGTCAGGATGCTCGCGATGGTGCAGCTGTAGAACTTTTTGAGGCTCCTGGAACCCATGCCAAATATTTTCAGTCTTCTGAGGGGGAAAATGCGTTGTCATGCCATCTTCACAACTTTCTTGGTGTGTTTGGACCATGATAGCTTGTTGGTGGGAATTTGAAACTCTCAACCCACTCCACTACAGCCCCATCGATGTGAATGGGGGCGTTTTTGGCCCTCCTTTTCCTGTCGTCCAGGATCATCTCTTTTGTCTTGCTCACATTGAGGGAGGGGTTGTTGTCCTGGCACCACACTGCCAGGTCTCTGACCTCCTCCACATCGTTGTCGGTTGACTTTGTTGAATTTGTTGACTTCATTAGGCCTTAAATTAACATAATTTTGGTCTCTAGCTGATTATTTAGATTGTGTGTGTTGTGTCATCAGCAAACTTAAAGTTGCTGTTGGAGTCGTGCTTGGCCACGCAGTCATGGGTGAACAGGGAGTACAGGAAGAGATTAAGCACACACCTCTGAGGGGCCCCCGTGTTGAGGGTCAGCGTGGCAGATGTGTTGTTGCCTACCCTTACCACCTGGGGGCAGCCCGTCAGGAAGTCCAGGATCCAGTTGCAGAGGGAGGTGTTTAGTCCCAGGGTCGTTAGCTTAGTGATAAGCTTTGTGGGCGCTATGGTGTTGAACGCTGAGCTGTAGTCAATGAACAGCATTCTCACATAGGTGTTCCTTTTGTCCAGGTGGGAAAGGTTAGTGTGGGATGCGATTGAGATTGCGTCATCTGTGGATCTGTTGGGGTGGTATGCGAATTGGAGTGGGTCTAGAGTTTCTGGGATGATGGTGTTGATGTGAGCCATGACCAGCCTTTCAAAGCACTTCATGGCTACCGACAATGTATTTGTATTTTTATTTGAACATTTATTTAGGTATTACAGACTCGGTCAGGGAGAGGTTGAAAATGTCAGTGAAGACACTTGCCAGTTGGTCCGCACATGCTCTAAGTACACGTCCTGGTATTCCATCCGGCCTTGTGAATGTCGACCTGTTTAAAGGTCTTGCTCACAATTGCCAGAAGCATACCACCCTGCATCCCACTGCTGGCTTGCTTCTGAAGCTAAGCAGGGTTGGTCCTGGTTGGTCCCTAGATGGGAGACCAGATGCTGCAGGAAGTGGTGTTGGAGGGCCAGTAGGAGGCACTCTTTCCTCTGGTCTAATAAAATGTTCCAATACCCCAGGGCAGTGATTGGGGACATTGCACTGTGTAGGGTGCCGTCTTTTGGATGGGACAATAAACGGGTGTCCTGACTCTCTGTGGTCACTAAAGATCCCATGGCACTTATCGTAAGAGTAGGGGTCACCTAATCATCCCCAGCTTACAATTGGCTCATTCCTCTCCACTGTAACTATTCCCCAGGTCATTTCTGTAAATGAGAATGTGTTCTCAGTCAACTTCCCTGGTAAAATAAGGGTAAAATAAAATAAACATTGGCTAGAGGGAGTGTTATCACACAGTCGTCCGGAACAGCTGGTGCTCTCATGCATGCTCCAGTGTTGCTTGCCTCGAAGTGAGCATAAAAGGCATTTAGCCCATCTGGTAGGCTAGCGTCACCGGGAAGCTTGTGGCTGGGTTTCCCTTTGGAGTCCGTCATAGTTTGCAAGCCCTGCCACATCCGACGAGCGTCAGAGCCAGTGTAGTAGAATTCAATCTTAGTCCTGTATTGATGCTTTGACTGTTTGATGGTTTGTCTGAGGGCGTAACGAGATTTCTAATAAGCGTCCAGATTAGTGTCCCGCTCCTTGTAAGTGGCAGCTCTAGCCTTTAGCTCAGTGTGTATGTTACCTGTAATCCATGGCTTCTGGTGGTGATATGTACGTATGGTCACAGGGGGGACGATGTATTCAATGCACTTATTGATGATGTCGGTTACTGAGGTGGTATACTCCTCAATGCCATTGAATGAATCCCGGAACATATTCCAGTCTGTGCTAGCAAAACAGTCCTGTAGTGTAGCATCCGCGTCATCTGACCACTTCCGTATTGAGCAAGTCACTGGTACTTCCTGCTTTAGTGTTTGCTCGCAAGCAGGAATCAGGAGGATAGAATTATGGTTAGATTTTCCAAATGGAAGTTTGAGGGAGAGCTTTGTATGCATCTCTGTGTGTGGAGTAAAGGTGATCTAGGTTTTTTTTTCCTCTGGTTGTACATGAAATGCTGGTAGAAATTTTGTAAAACGGATTTATGTATGCCTGCATTAAAGTCCCCGGCCACAAGGAGTGACCATTTTGTTGATTCTTATACAGCTCATTGAGTACAGTCTTAGTACCAGCGTGGGTTTGTGGTGGTAAATAGACAGCTACGAAAAATATAGATGAAAACTCTCTTGGCAGATAGTGTGGTCTGCAGCTTATCATGAGGTACTCTACCTCAGTAGAGCAATACCTCGAGACTACCTTATTATTAGACAACACGCACCAGCTGTTATTGACAAATAGACACACACCCCCGCCCCTTGTCAAACCAGACGTAGCTGTTCTGTCCTGCCAATGCAGCTATATTATATTATCCGTGTCGTCGTTCAGCCACGACTCGGTGAAACATAAGATATTACAGTTTTTATTGTCCCGTTGGTAGGATAGTCTCGAACGGAGATCATCCAGTTTTTTCTCCAGTGATTGCACGTTGACTAATAGAACAGATGGTAGAGGCGGGTTACCCACTCGCCAACAAATTCTCACAGGGCACCCTGATCTCCGCCCCCTGTACTTCCTTATTTTCACATGCGAATGACTGGGATTTGGGCCTTGTCTGGGAGCAACATTATATCCTTTGCGAAAATAAATTGTCCAGTTCGATGTGAGTAATCGCTGTTCTGATATCCAGAAGCTCTTTTCGGTCATAAGAGACGGTAGTATCAACATTATGTACAAAATAAGTTACAAACAATGTAAAAAAACACACAAAATTGCACAATTGGTTAGGAGCCTGTAAAACAGTAGGCATCCCCTCCGGCAGCATTCTTTCAAGATGGATACTGGTTTCTCTCTTAAAGGCAAATTCAGGTAGCACTCTATCCTTTGGCCAAGCACCACATAAATATGAACTGTTCGTATCATACGACAATGAAATGTGTCACCATGGCAACGACGGTATAGTGCCGGTGTGATGTGCAGAGCGATGTAAGGATGAGGTCCATTAATCTGACTGGCTGGCTGAGATAGTGCCATCCCATTGATTGGCTGAGGCAAGGCGAGGCACGGAGCAATGAGGCACCTCTCCATGCATTGAGCCCCTACAGTGTTAGAAAGCTGTCAGTCGGAACGGAGCTTGTCAGTGAGGAGGTGGGGGAGGGTTAGAGGATGACTTTTCAGTGAGGGGGTGTGGATGGAGGGGTGAATGGATGGATAAACGGATGGGGATGGAGCTTGTAAGAGTATTGTCATTCAGGGGCGTGGGGATGGAGGGTTGGAGTGAGGGATAGAGCCTATAGATAGGCAGCAGTAATTTCAGGGCTGTCTGCTTCACTAAATCATTGGTGCTGTGACATTGTCAGCTACCTTCACACATCTACACATCCTCTGTCCTACTGCAGCCAAAATGGCGCCCTGTTCCCTATATATGGGCCCTGGTCAAAAGTAGTGCACTATATTGGGACCGAGTGGCGCAGCGGTCTAAGGCACTGTATCGCAGATGCTAGATGCATCACTACAGACCCAGGTTCGATTCCGGGCTGTATCACAACCGGCCGTGATCGGGAATCCCATAGGGTGGCGCACAATTGGCCTAGCGTCGTCCGGGTTTGGCCGGGGTAGGCCGTCATTGTAAAGAAGAATTTGTTCTTAACTGACTTGCCTAGTTAAGTAAAAGTTAGATTTTTTAAAAATGGTTGCCATTTGGGATGCAGTCTTACAGTTGCATGGCCATGAGGAAGGAAGACATAGCAGGTAGGGTGATATGGAGCTGTTGCCTGCCTGAGAAAAATACAATCCCTTTTTTTCTCTCTTTTTCCACCCATCTCTCATCCTCTTCCTCCTTTCTCACCCTTGCAGTGCTTTAAGACTGGTGAAAATGAGAGAATAAAAGAAAAAGAGGAAAGTGAAGAAGAAGAACATTATGACATAATAATGAAGAGGCCTGGTTGAATCTAAAGTCATTAGCCTCCTCTCTGGCGGTGCCTTCCATTCTCCTGATTGAAAGTCCAGCTAGGAGCAGGAAGTCGCGCTGAGGCGAAAATTGAGGCCCCGTGGACCAGCGCTGGACGTGCTGTTTGACTGAAACCCTGTTAAATACGGTCACCAAAGGAATAGGGATGGAAGGACGGAGGGTGTGTTTGTGTGTACCATCATTGTCCTCCCATGTTCATCAATGCATTAACAGAATTATAATTATATTTCTACGACCCCCCCCCCTCCCCCCACCGTGGAAGTCCCATGGAGGTCCTGTGTGTTTCTAGTCCTTTAGACCCTGTTGAGTAATGGACTCTGATGGAGGGCAGCGACCCCGTTTGTCTATCTCTCTCCCTCTCTTACATGCACACACGGGTAAATACACACACACACACACACCCGCAAACACACACACAGGACATCTTCCCAGGGCTTGACAATGTTTGACTCACACTGCGCTGGGGCTTTTTATAGATCTAGCAGTGTCATCCTCTTCATCCCCTCTGTGCACATTCATCAAGCCAGGAAATGAGATAGCATGACCTTCCCTTTATGTGCCGTATAGAGACTTCCTGAGCCATGCTAATAATATACCTACAGTAGCCTACCTGAGAATAGTAACTAGGATTCATACAGTAGATAGTGTATATAATGTCCTGGCTTCAGGCACCTGCAGCATACTGGTTTTATTTCAAGAAGTCGAGCGCATGAATCACATTGTTTCTCTCCACAGTATATACGCTGAGTGTACAAAGTATTAAGCACACTTTCCTAATATTGAGTTGCACACCCTTTTGCCGTCAGAACAGCCTCAATCGGTCGGGACATAGACTACAAGGTGTCTAAAGTGTTCCACATTGATGCTGGCCCATGTTGACTTCATTCTTTACACATGGGAAACCGTTGAGTGTGAAAAATCCAGCAGCGTTGCAGTTCTTGACACACTCAAACTGGTGCACCTGGCACCTACTACCATACCCTGTTCAAAGGCACTTACATATTTTGTCTTGCCCATTCACCCTCTGAATGGCACACATACACAATACATGTCTCAATTGTCTCAAGGCTTAAAAATCCTTCTTTAACCTGTCTCTTCCCATTCATCTACACATGGACTCATCTGGTCAGTCTATATCATGGAAAGAGTGTTCCTAATGTTTTGTACACTCAGTGTGTAGTCATATAGTGACATATAGTCACTTATCTCAAACAGTCCATGCCCATCTAATTTACTTAAGTGCTTAAATTCTTTACCGGTTTGTTATAGAGAAATGATTAAGAAACTTTCTTTAATGAGTTCTGTGTGTGTCCGCCCACGTTTAACAGTACAGTGGATGGTAATGTTATAATGTTAATGTGTGGGGCGTGTCAGCGAGCAGATGGATTTTTGATGAGAGATAATAGAAGTAATGAAGGGACCATCATCTGAGCTGAGAGTCTGAATCAATCACGAGAGAGCGAGAGGGAGAGGGAGAGAGAATATCAATCCCTAGCAGATGTGGCCCACCTGTGAGACTGACATGTGTTATCTAAGTCATTATTCCTTTGCTTCAGCTTCACTTGGTGTGACGATTGTAGGAGGGTTGTGTCATTTAGGTGTGGAACACACTGGAACACCGACATGGAACATACACACACACACACAGCGCTTATGCCCACATTGTTATGATTCAGGCTAATTTCTAGCATTATCTTCACTGTTGTCGACCTGCACTGCTCTAAGACGTTCGGGAGAAAGTGTTGAGTATATTTAAATGATGTAAAAGTTCCACCTATCCCTGCTTGGCTGTTCTGTACCTTGTTTGAGCTAGCTCCCTTCAGACTGTGTCTGGTGTGAAAAGGTTGAGGTGTGTTTAAAAGACATAATGAAGTTGGCATTTAAAGGCTAAAGGCATTTAAAGTCTGGGATGGGTACGTGTGAGACTAGACTGCCCTACCCACTTTTAATAGCCTGACATCTCCGATACAGAAACATTTTGATATTATGCCCCAAGGATGATCGATTTCATCTGCATGGTGCACTTTTTGTTGTTGTTGCTTTCTGTGAAACATGAACCTTGCCTGCTTGGTCAGTTTTTACAATTCAAACGCTTGTAATAGCAGTGTTTTAGTCTATACTAGATACATCAGACATGGGAGAAACAGACAGAAAACAGAGTGGCAGGGATCAAATGACAACATCAACAAATCCAATCTAGCCAAACGCTCCAATCAATTCAATTGACTGAGTGGGTGGAGCTGTTTCTGGTGTAAACATAGTGGAAATGACCAGAAAACATTGTCTAACCCAGGTCTCGTTTTACCAGTGTGTATTTAAGGTGATTACCTGCTCCAGTTTGTGTATTGGCCCTGATATTGTTAACCAGTATGGATCTGGCAAAGATCTGCAGCCCGATCAATAGGGCCAGACAGTCAGATAAGCCTCCTGAAGGGGTGATGCTCTGAAATGAGAGGATGGGAGGATGAATTAGAGCTATTAGTGTGAACTCTCACCTCCGACTCAATGATCTGTGGCTGAAAGTGAGCACTCCTCTTCCTTCCTCTCAGATGAATGTGTCCAGGTGGCCTCTTAGCTCTGAGAGCTCCGTCTCAACACCCTGCTCTAGCATGGCCATGGCCCTGACTCTGGAAATGGCTCCACCCCTCTCTCTGGGTTTAATACTTTGGATTGGCCCTCACAGAGGCAGACTCTGTTGCTAGGGAGGCTAAGAACTGAGGCGACGTGCACCAAAATGGCTCTCTGACTCTCTCCATCTTCCCTTGGATGAAGGAGTGACCGTTCTTTTCTCCATCCCTTCCTTCCTCCATTTATCTCTCCTTCCTGCCTGTGCGACTCTACAGTGTTCTATTCAGCTGGATGTGACTAGTAATTTACCTCAAAGCATGCCATTACACCTATAGGACTAACCACTCTGTGTGTGTGTGTGTGTGTGTGTGTGTGTGTGTGTGTGTGCGCATGAGTCCCATCTCAACATCAATCAAACAGCTGTTTCCCAGCTGCAAAGCCGGCGGTCACATGGCCAGCCAGACCTTATATCACATAGCTACATGCTCAATCTGACTAAAACACATCCGTGGCAACAGGTTTTCAGTGTATGACGACTGGGGACTTCAAGTTCAAAGCCATCTCCCGCAGTGTTGCTCTGAAACAGGCACTGTTGCTGCGTTCCTTCCTGGAAACCCTTGCTCCTTCTTAGGTTATTTATCTGAGGTCTTTAGAGGGGGTGTGTTGCAGTAGGACACAGCTTGGAGTCTAGCGCCACTTTGTACACAACCCACAGCCCGGGTACCATGGTATCACTGTTCACTGCTTTACCCCATGTAGCTAGGTTCTGCTTGTTATTGTGTGGGGCAGTATAGGCCTGGCACCACAGCACCGCTGTTCACTAATTCACCCCATGTAGCAAGGCAGCTAGGTTCTGTTTCTTATTGTATTGTATGGGGAAGTGGGAGAGTAGGCCTAGACCTGATGGTACCACTGCTCACCCCATGCAGCTAGGTTCTGTTTGTTATTGTATTGTATGGGGAAGTTGGAGAGTAGACCTAGGCCTGATGGTACCACTGCTCACCCCATGCAGCTAGGTTCTGTTTGTTATTGTATTGTATGGGGAAGTGGGAGAGTAGGCCTAGACCTGATGGTACCACTGCTCACCCCATGCAGCTAGGTTCTGTTTGTTATTGTATTGTATGGGGAAGTGGGAGAGTAGGTCTAGGCCTGATGGTACCACTGCTCACCCCATGCAGCTAGGTTCTGTTTGTTATTGTATTGTATGGGGAAGTGGGAGAGTAGGCCTAGACCTGATGGTACCACTGCTCACCCCATGCAGCTAGGTTCTGTTTGTTATTGTATTGTATGGGGAAGTGGGAGAGTAGACCTAGGCCTGATGGTACCACTGCTCACCCCATGCAGCTAGGTTCTGTTTGTTATTGTATTGTATGGGGAAGTGGGAGAGTAGGCCTAGACCTGATGGTACCACTGCTCACCCCATGCAGCTAGGTTCTGTTTGTTATTGTATTGTATGGGGAAGTGGGAGAGTAGGTCTAGGCCTGATGGTACCACTGCTCACCCCATGCAGCTAGGTTCTGTTTGTTATTGTATTGTATGGGGAAGTGGGAGAGTAGGCCTAGACCTGATGGTACCACTGCTCACCCCATGCAGCTAGGTTCTGTTTGTTATTGTATTGTATGGGGAAGTGGGAGAGTAGGCCTAGACCTGATGGTACCACTGCTCACCCCATGCAGCTAGGTTCTGTTTGTTATTGTATTGTATGGGGAAGTGGGAGAGTAGGCCTAGGCCTGATGGTACCACTGCTCACCCCAGGCAGCTAGGTTCTGTTTGTTATTGTATTGTATGGGGAAGTGGGAGAGTAGGCCTAGGCCTGATGGTACCACTGCTCACCCCATGCAGCTAGGTTCTGTTTGTTATTGTATGGTGCAGTGGGAGGTGTAGGCCACTGTGTCCATATCCATGGTACGACAGCTCACCCATACAGTTAGGCAGTACGGGTATGGGACCACTGCTCATAGCTCACCCATGCAGTTAGGCAGTACGGGTATGGTACCACTGCTCACAGCTCACCCATACAGTTAGGCAGTAAGGGTATGGTACCACTGCTCACAGCTCACCCATACAGTTAGGCAGTACGGGTATGGTACCACTGCTCACAGCTCACCCATACAGTTAGGCAGTAAGGGTATGGTACCACTGCTCACAGCTCACCCATGCAGTTAGGCAGTATGGATATGGTACCACTGCTCACAGTTCACCCATGCTGTTAGGCAGTAAGGGTATGGTACCGCTGCTCACAGCTCACCCATGCAGTTAGGCAGTAAGGGTATGGTACCGCTGCTCACAGCTCACCCATGCAGTTAGGCAGTAAGGGTATGGTACCGCTGCTCACAGCTCACCCATGCAGTTAGGCAGTATGGATATGGTACCACTGCTCACAGCTCACCCATGCTGTTAGGCAGTAAGGGTATGGTACCACTGCTCACAGCTCACCCATGCAGTTAGGCAGTAAGGGTATGGTACCACTGCTCACAGCTCACCCATGCAGTTAGGCAGTAAGGGTATGGTACCACTGCTCACAGCTCACCCATGCTGTTAGGCAGTAAGGGTATGGTACCACTGCTCACAGCTCACCCATGCTGTTAGGCAGTAAGGGTATGTTTGTATTGCGGCTGGAGGGTATATAGCCTAGGCCTGATTTACTTCTAACTGACTAAGCCTACAGTACTGGAGTTGAGGGGTTTGAATCCTGCTGCTGCCAGCAAACTCTGACGGGAACTGTGTGAGTGGGTCATATTGGGGCATTAGACAAAAGGGGCAGTTTCTAATTCAAACAAGCTGTTGTTAATAATAACAACGGGAAGCACAGTCTGGAAAACAGTAACCATAATGGGGGGAATATTTATTTATTCATTTTATCTCCAAGTGACCTTGATTAAATGTCTACAGGATATGAGCGTGACTGACCGAACTGGCTCTTTTTCAGGCATCGTGATATTACAGTATGTTCATGTATCCCAAATGACACCCTATTGCCTATATAGTGCACTCCCTTTGACATATGGGCCCTGGTCATAGGTAGTGCACTATAAAGGGAATAGGGTGCCATTTGGGATGCTGCCTATTTTCTGGTCCCGAACTCCCCAAAACAAAAGCATTCTGTGTTTGCTTAGCTGATGTTTGTTGTGTGGGTTTCATGCACATTTTTTGGGCCTGGATAGAGAGTTGGCGTCTAGAGTTTCTTGGCCATAACTTCAATATGTCTGCATTAGTGGATCAGTAAATAACATATAATTGTGGTAATGAAGGAACCCTGCCGATTAATAACAGGATAATAGTAATCCCATTCTAGTAACAATGTCTTATCCAAGTAGGTTAAAAGGCAAACTCTAAAAATATGCTCATGTCAGATAATCAAAAAGAGCTTGTTATATGTAATTTGGCACCATCATTAAGGACTAAAAGTGAACAAAAATCTATCATATCAGCCATAGTTACTATTACTGTTGAATGTCCCCTCCCTCCTAGCCTTCAGGCCTCCCCACAGCCTCTGTTCCCTCCTGCTCTGTGCTCTGACACTGACTGGCTAATGGTTCCAGACAAGTGTCAAAGGAAGTGTCTCAGTGATCTGTCGCTACGCTAACTAACACCTCCCACCACCCATTGCCCTTCTATAGTGACACACAGACACACACACACACATCAGCAGGAAGTGAGGTGCCAGCTTCCTATCCCAGAGCTCCCAGCTGTGAGGATGCTGGGTTAAAAAGATGGCAGTATAGGGTCCTATTCATTATGGTATAATGTAGCAAAGCAGTTTGAAAATGAAGCTTTCTTATTGGATTTCTATGTCAGTAAGTCCCTTCCTCTTTTAGCCCATTTTCTTATGTTTGGAGGCTAATGAACACGACCCAGGCATTAAAGTACTGCATGTGCCAGGCCTATGCTGTTACTGCTCATTATAAATGAACAAGACACCACAAACAGTGGCAGTTAAGTGCCTGCTCTTGGTGCACGCTTCTCTGTTCTTTTATGTTCAAGCCCCAGTCGTTTCTCTCTTCCTCGTCGTTCCTCTTTCTCAGCCTATTTTAGGAAATCAGAAGGCTTTTTCACTCGTTAACTATCTATCCACTCTGAGGCGATTGCTTTTTCTTTCCTCATTGTTAACGCGGTAGCTGTAATTATTCACTGGGGCGGTTCTTGTCTCTGCAGCAACAGGTAGAGGGAATGTAATTTGTAATTTTCCTCTCATGCTAATTATCTAGACGACTAAAGCAGAAAAGCCATCTCTGCATTTCCCTGTTAATTATTCTCACCTTTCAAAGTGCCTGTCGTTGGGTCTGAGTCGTCCTGGCTACCTGTCCACTGCTCGGCGTGTGTTTACCAGAAGGAAACAGAATGCCACTAAATACTCCTCGTCTGGAGAGCTCAGCACTTGTGTCAAGAGGTGCTGGATGGAATTGTTTCATGCGGAGGAGGAGGGAAGCATGGCCATGCATCCAATTAAAACCACGTTCTCTGTGAACTGTGCTGCTCTGTGAAAACCATGAAGGGAAAATTGGAACGCATTATAACAAGGTTGTTTTGCTTGAAATGTAAGGGAAGTAACAAAACAGAGAGTGTGTGTATGTGTGTGCGTGCATGCGTGTATGTTGCATATGCTTATTTGTGCACGTGTGGTATGTGTATACATATGTGAAAATGCAGCCAGGTCACCCATGATACAATTCAGTATTCAACGTCCATCCATATATGAGGACTGTCGAGAGATGAAGTGGAAATCGGCCACTAGGGGCAGCATTGAGCGCTGTGACCATGTAGGTTTTGGTTTTGCTATGGCTTTGTCGACGGGGACGGTGGATGGGCTTAAGCATCTGCCTCTGATTCCAAAAGTTGCCAGTTTGAATCCAGTTATAGAAAGTTGTTTTTGAGATGTTTGTTTTAAGCCTAACCTTAACCCTTACCTTAACCATTCAGAGTTCAGGGCTCCCGAGTAGTGCAGCGGTCTAAGGCACTGCATCTCAGTGCTAGAGGCGTCACTACAGACCAATGGTTAGATTCCAGGCTGTATCACAACCGGCTGTGATTGTCAGTCCCATGTGGCGGCGCACAATTGGCCCAGTGTCATCCGGGTTAGGGTTTGGCCGGGGTAGGCTGTCATTGTAAATAGGAATTTGTTCTTAACTGATTTGCCTAGTTAAATAAAGGTTTTTTTTTTTTAAATGCCTAAACTTAAGATTTCGGATGAATGTATAATTCTGACGTGAGACTGAGAGGTAGTTGGAATATGTTGGTCCGTAATAGGCAGATTTAGATAAAGGTGTTTTGAAGAACACACTCTCTCTCCAATCCAGACATGTCTGTACTTGTTATTAAAAGTGGATCTTTGAAGTGATGATGCAAGGTGGTGGTAACCAACTCCTCCATTAGAGGGTAGGGAAGTGAGAAGTGACATGGGGGGATGCGTGCTGTGGAAATGAGGATAGGCATGGGCTAGACTCTGATAGACTAGAGTAATGGAACTGGGAGGCTGGCATCCTGCAGTGGTTGTAACAGGCCTTGAGAAAAGACAGAGGGGACAGAATGGGGTATACTGACTTGGATGGGAACAGACACCTGCTTTGTTCTGTGTGTGTTTTTCAATCAATATGATGTTTAGCGAAGCGGGCTTCTCTGTGTCTGCTCTGTGTTGCGGCACACTGATCTACAACAGCAAACATATATTAAGATGATATTGTTATTTAAAACATGTAATCAGATTTAAAAAATGAAATGGTTGTCTGCCTTGTCTCCCCAAAGCACACTGCATCCTCAAACCTTAATGAACAGACTCAGACAAACACACACCTACCCACCGACACACTCCTTACTGGAAGATGCAGATTCTTCTGTTTAAGAAACTAAGGGGTTGTTTGGTGTCATGTTAATCACCTTGGCATTAGTTCCCAGGCTGATTTGATTAGTTCCTGTTAAGTCTAACTAACTTCCCATATCTGAGGGCCCGGGGGTAACTCCTAGACCTGAATTACACCGAGAATTCAATTATACCTTGTCCCTTTTGGGCCGGTGGTGGTCCCTCCTATCCAACAGACAAGGCTTTGGGTTGTATTAAAAACAGCTAAACATGTTAAAAACTACTTTCACGTTTCAGTGTAGTATGAATGCTATCATTAAAAGAGGCTTTAAAAAAGAGTCAAATGAGAAGCAGTCCCCTATATACACATCGGTGAGACAGGTATTTTAAATTAATCTTCTGTGAAATTCATCAGAACTCACTTTTAGCCAAATGAGATTCAGCCAACATAATTGAATTTGTCATTGAAAGTTGTCATTCATTTCTGTGAAATCCATTTGTCATTTGTTGAGGCACGATGTAATAAAATACATTTCAGAGTATTCTTGGGAGAGGGCCAGGGTAAATATCCCCCCCTCCCTCTGTAATTACCTGCAGTTGCTCTTAAGCTACTAAGTTTGCAAAATGACCCTGTGATAATGGAAACAAATGTACTTTCAGCAATGTACATAGGAAGTCATGGATTTTGTGTTTTTTTACCCCCTCAAATGCTTTTTATAATGGTAAGCATATGTGTAGTTCTGGTTTTGTTATTTTTTTGTTATATCTGCCTGAATATATGGCAACGTCTGAAGTGATATCCGATTCCGTAGTGAACTACCTTGGGTCATAGTCTCATAAGGTAAAAAGTAACACACTTTGTAGGGAATAGGGTGCCATTTCGGACCAAGCATATATTGGTGAATTGTAATGGCTCTTCTCCAGGAAATGGATATCCTCCTGCTCAGTGAGTGGTGGTTAGGCTGTAGATTGCACCGCTGACCCTGACTCTGAGATGAACTGATAAGTGGCCTCTCTCCTCTCCTCTGCAGCACAGTGAAGCCTTACCTCGGCCTGGGAGAATACAGATCTGTGTGTGTGTGTGTGTGTGTGTGTGTGTGTGTGTGTGTGTGTGTGTGTGTGTGTGTGTGTGTGTGTGTGTGTGTGTGTGTGTGCCCCCTGACTCTGTCCTTGGACAGGAGAAGGGGACTGGATCATAATAACACGATGGGACTGGGACACCTGTTTTCTGTCTAGAACAATGCCTTTTCTCATGTGAGATGGAATACTGAAATGGGAGAACTAACCCAGGTCTTTTGGATGTACGAAATGTCTGGTTCCATGGCATCTTACTATAATGTCCCTAATGTGAACTAATTCCCTTGATCAATGTTGGTGTAACTTAGCTAGCTAGCTTGTTCCGCTGAACTGAAACAGTGCATGTCTAATGTGCTCCCTCCTCTCTCCTTCACTCTGGTCACACACAGGTAACTACCAGCTGTCTCCGACTGTGAACATGCCCCAGGACGACACCGTCATGATCGAAGATGATAGGCCACCTGTGGTCCCCGCCCACATGTCTGACCAATCATCCTCCAGCTCCCACGATGACATGGGCTTTGCTGCAGATAACCCGGGGACTTGGGCCCAGGACGTGCCAAACCAAAATGAGTGGTGAGAGAAAGAGATTTGACATTTTACACCCCAGCAAGGTTTTCTTTACTTTTTGGCTGTAGCACCCACTTTCTGATTTAATTATTGATATCATGATGTTCTTGAAAGATGCCCTTTGTGTCTAGATTCCGTGTGTTATGGAACATTTCGTATGTGGGGAGCGTTAGGGCATGAGAATATGATATCTGACACTATTCTTTTAGTGTAGTCAAGTGTCTGTGTGCATGTGCCTGCGCACGGCTGTGTGCCTGTGTTGAGTGTGTGCGTGCATGGGTGTGCGCACGTGGCCTTGTGTGTCTGTGTGTGCGGGCTCGCGTGCGCACGCCTTCATGACTGCGTGTATGTGCGTGTGTGCGTACGTGCGTGCACGTGTTTGCCTTCGTGAGTGTTTAATAATGGATGTGACCTAGGAGGAATATGGAAGATGGTTGAGTTAAACATCTCTCTAGGGTCCTAGCCAGTCCTCTTTCTTCCCCAGGGTGCCTCACACTTCCCCCTGGTTTGGCCTTCTAGAACATCTTGAGCAGCTAGTATTAAATATGGAACCAGGGGCTCAGCAGCCCAATGACAGGCAGGGGCCATGAGTCCTCTGGGACCGTACACTCAATTCAATTCAACCAAGTGGTTCTGCAGTTTTATGAGGAAAATTGGGCTCCAGTGTTTCTGGCTCAGTGTAAACAGTGTAGGTATATATAATGCTTCTGTGTAGAAACCTGCATCGTACATAGAAAGCATGAATGGTATTTATTGATTGCAGTGTTCAGCTACAGGAATTGGTGGTGGCATTTAAGTAGGTTTGCAAAGCTACTGGTAATTTACCAAAGTTACCAGAATATTCAGTAATTAACAGGTAATCTACAGCAATCTGTGGTGACTTTGGTAATTTATACTTGACTAACAAAAAAACAAAAAAAATGCATCTATAGTATACATTTTATATGTGTGTGTCCATATTATCCCTGAGTTTTTAGTGGATAGACCATATGATTCAAGAGAAAATAGACTAATTAATGAAAAAAAACATCTAATCATCAATGGCATTATTTTCAATTAACTCTCCCAACTATTGACTTTTTTGACAACTGCCACCAGTTTGGCACCAAAACAAATACATTGACAGAGTAAAATAAACAAGTGTGTTAAAACATAGTTCATGCTGAAACCCTCATATTAAACACAGTGGTATTCACTAAATGGATGGTTTATATTTAGGATGATGTTTTACCGCTGTGTCATTCTATTTTTTATCTTAAAATCATCTTATTTGATTATTTTATATATTGTACTTGTGATTAGAACACACAGAGTGCACGAGATACCGTAATTACAGACATTTATTGATCATCTGAATTACCCCAAAGGGCCACTAGATGTCTTGTAATTAATTACATACAATCCTTGAAAGTTACCAACATTCTGGTAGTTTACTGGTAAACTTCAAAAGTTTCCAGTAATATACCCTCCCTTTGCAACCCTACATTTCAGTATAATATCCTATTTTATGACTGTCCATGACAGATGTTTGTTCCAGGACTCACATCCAGCCTCCTAGAGACCGTATCAAGGTACACGATTTTCTTTCCTTTATCTCGATTGGTCAGGCAAGATCATGTGAAACATATCGCGATATGCTATTGGACAGTACAGCAACACAGTGATTGACTAGCAGGGAAGAATTATTCTATTAGTCAGAGATTCCATTCTGCTGGAAGGAAGGAGAAGCCTGGTCAATCTCTCTCTCTGTTTTTAGTATTTTTATTTTAATCCCCCCAAGAGACATACCTCCATATTTCCTCTCCATCTTTCTCTCTCTCCCTCCCTCCCATCTCTCTCCCTCTTTCCCCTCCATCTCTCTCCCTCTCTCCCCCCATATCTCTCTCTCTCTCTCCCCCATCTCTCTCTCCGCTCTCTCGCTCTCTCCCTCTTTCCCATCCATCTCTCTCTCTTCCATCCCTCTCTCTCCCTCCCCATCTCTCTCTCTTTCCCCACCTCTCTCTCCATCTCTCTCTCCCATCTCTCTCTCTTGTGCTCTCTCTCTCCCATCTCTTGTTCTCGTGCTCTCTCCCCCATCTCTCTCGCTCTCCATCTCTCTCTCTGTCTCTCTCCCCCATCGCTCTCTCTCTCTTTCTCTCGCTCTCTCTCTCTCTTTGATTTATTATGAATGAGTAGCTTTAAGTTTGCATGTCTGTTGGTCGTGTGATGTCTGAGTTTTGTCATTGTGGATTAGGGCCACAGCACAACACTCAAGCTTTCTCACACGCTCTCTCTTTCTCTCTCCATCTTTCTCTCTCCATCTTTCTCTCTCCCTCTTTCTCTCTCCCTCTTTCCTTTCTCTATCTCTCTCTCTATCTCCCGCACGCGCGCGCACACACACCATAAGTGTGCAGTGTACCACTGCCTTGGGTTATTTTGAATTATTCATATCTCAGAAGCCCAGTACGCACGCCACACACACATTCTCAAACACTCCCTCCACAGTCCCACAGCTGCTCAAATACGCGTGCGCACACACACACACACACACACACACACACACACACACACACACACACACACACACACACACACACACACACACACACACACACACACACACTGACTGACTGAAGACTCTTTCTCTCTGACACATACACAGACATGGGCGCTCACACACACCATACCATGGTAACAGCGGTGCTGAGACTGTAGGATCTGGGTCAGCCACGACCCCATTTTCTTAGAATTGTTGCTTTTTAATTAAGCTGCACGCCACATCCAACCAGGCCCTGTAATCATTGAATATGCATTATGTGGAGCTGTGAAAGTCTCACCTCCGCCCGTGTGTGAGTATGAGATGTGTGTTTCTCCAGCCGTAGCTCTGCACTACACAGCACCAGGGTTACACACCTTAGTGCATACATAATGGCACTGCCTTTTCCCCCATAGAAAACCTCGTAGTCGGTAGTTTCCTTCATTTTGCTCAAACATGGTCATAGTGTGAGCTGAGTACAGTGCATCAAACGGCTGGCCACAAGATAAATGGTTGTTTTGCAGGCAAAGAAAACCCATCTCACACGAGACGCATTAATACAGCGACCTAGTTTTCCAAGAGATGCAGGAGCAATCTAGTTTTGTGTCTAGTGTGTGTGTGAGCATGCGTGTTTGTGTGTGTCTTTTGTTTCTGTTTGTGTTGCAGGAACATGTTGTGGGTGGAATGAGCGCTCTCCTATTGTTACAGCTGTATAGTTTCTACTGAAAACAAGGGATTGAAATTGTACCAGCCAAAAGACTCCCAGAAAACATCAATTGAAAATGGCACGCAAGACGATCCAGGACAAGACACAGGCATAACCCATAACCTCCATCCCTTTTGTCTCCCCCCCCCTCCTCAATCACAATATCATATCAAAAGCCAAATAGGCTTACATTCACGTTTTAGTCGTTAGTAATTTAGCAAATGCTCTTATCCAGAGCGACTTAGTGAGAGCATTCATGTTCATACTTTTCATACTTAATGATTTGTAATAACACGTACCACTTCCTGATTATCTCAGTGATTTACAGTACAAGGTATGGGACAGCCGTGCTAATGTGAATGGAATGTGTGGTGGTGGAGAGCACAGGAAGGTACAGGAATGGAGGCCTGAAGGAACGGTGAACTATAGGAACATGTTTAAGCTGACGTTAGTTCAACATGATGCATATGTTTGCTATCCGTTCTGATCTCCTACACATAAACTATGATCAACTGTATTGGAGAGCAGTTACAGGGGCACCTGCAATTCCTCGTAATGTGGTAGTAGCTCTTGGAATGAACTACAGGCCTATATTCCCCCTTGACGTTCCATTCTCTAAGCAGATGTCAAAGGAGATGGATGCTTGTTATTACTTTCCAGATTAGCCACTCTACCACCCTGTTACTGGAACCAAAGTGGGTCGTTTTAGGCCTCCTACAGAGGCTAAGGCTGCTTCCCAAATGACACACTAGTTCCTATATTGTGCACTACTTATGACCAGGGCCCTGGTAAAAAAAAATGTGCCATTTGGGACAGATCCTCAATGTCATGGGGGTGGATGTTAGGGTGGGCCTGCGCTGCCATCTTAGTAATTTACATCCACTACCATGCCCCTCTGGCTCGACTAGGGCCAGGGACCATCTTACCCACCAGCCCAATTTGAAACCCTCACAGAGTTTGGAATAAGAAGGCTATGGAGAAAACATGTGTTTTTAGCATGTTGAGTTGTAGTGAACGTTTAGCCTTTTAGAAGTAGACATTAATGGATGTCTATTTTCATAATGCTCTGATTCATAGAATGATTGTGAATTTCCATTGAAAAAATGAAATTCAAAAATGGCCACTCTACTCTGACTCATAGATGTGTGCTTTTGCTCTTGCAATAATGGCTAACAATTATGAAATGACTGATGGGAAAACCTCTTTGGCCAGAGAACCATTAGAGATATGACAGGTTAGTATGGTCACTTCAGGTCAAATAGGGAGAGAAAAAGTTACTGCTCATTTAGAAAAGTAGTCCTTAGTCCACCTTTCTTTTCTAACAACACCCAATACCTGTAACTTGTACTGTGAAAGTTATGTATCTGCTTTATTTTTCTGTCCTAACTATCATCCAAACTACATCAATATTTATCTTTCGTCGTATAATTGTCCTATGCTTCATTGAGCTTGCATCCAGTTTTCCTTTCCAAACAGAAAGAGATGTTCAGTGTTCTCATTTGTCGTTCCACATCTTAACAGCAGTCACAAACCTCCCCCTTTTGTGTGAGGGAACAGTGTCTGCGAAACAGTAACTGAAAATTGCTTGCATACAAAGTGCCAAATAAAGGTGTTTTTCCTTTGAAGCTGCATTTATGTCCTCTCACTCGTTCTCTTTCTCTAACGCTCTCTCTCTCTCTCTCTCCACCTCTCTTCTCTCTCTCACACTCTTTCTCTAACTCTCTCTCCATCTCTCTTCTTCTCTCTCACACTCTCTCTCTTTCTCTAACTCTCTCTCTACCTCTCTCCTCTCTCTCTCTCTCTCTCTCTTTCTCTCTCTCCACCTCTCCTCTCTCTCTCCACCTCTCTTCTCTCTCTCTAACTCTCTCTTCACCTCTCCTCTCTCTCTCCACCTCTCCTTTCTCTCTCTTTCTTTCTTCTCTCTCTCCATCTCTCCTCTCTCTCTCCACCTCTCCTCTCTCTCTCCACCTCTCTTCTCTTCTCTCTCTCTCTCTCTCTCTCTCTCTCAAACTAAGTCACTTCTCTCCTCCCCTCCTCTCCCTTTCTCACACAGCAGCCTCACCTAGTTCTCCTCATTGAGCTGCTGGAGGTGTAAGTTAAGTTAACCCTGGTCATACGATGCTCCCTTTACAGAGAGTGAGGTAACTACTGTATGCGAACGTGTCTGTGTGTGGGTGTCTGATCAGAACACCAGCATGTGTCACACAGTAGAGAGAGTCAGAAACGATCAATTACTACTTAGCCTGCAGAGCTAAGACAGTTCCCTGCCTAGATATCACCACAGCACAGCATAGATGGAGCACCTGAGTACAGTATCATTCACACGGCTGGACTGGAGTGAAACAGAAATTGAGACAAAAAAATGTTGTGTGTGTTAGTAGTGTTAGTATTATTATTATTATTATTATTAGTAGTAGTAGTAGTAGTATTCCTCAAATGTATCACCTGGTTTGATATCCCTTACACTATTAAATACTACAAGCATTAATCCCAAAGAGTTTTCTCGCCCTCCCTCGCTCACCTATCGTTCTTTTGATTACCCACATTCTAGCTCACCTAGCGTTCATTTGAATACCCACATTCTTGGGATCATTGTTATCTTCCACCTTCACAAAGGCTGCTCTGCTCCCCTCAGAAGGCCTGTGTGTGAGAGCAACCTGGTCTCAGAGCATTTTGTATTATTATGTACGTAAATCCGAGACATATCATTTAGTATGATATGTTAAGTTTTGTATGGTATGTATTAATCTCTGGATGTCCATCACCCATTTCATAAGTTAAGTTACGAAATACAATAAGTATTGTATGTTCCGAATTTGCAAAATGTACAATATGTTACGAATTTTCAAAAAGTATGATATGTTACAAATTCCAACTAGGTTACTAGGTGGCTAATGTTAGTTAGCTGGCTAATGTTATCTAGGCTAGGGGTTAGGGTTAGGAGTTAAGCTTAGGGTTAAGTTTGGGAGTTAGGGTTAAGGTTAGGGTTAGGGGAATGGTTAGCTAACATACTAATAAGTTGCAAAGTAGCTAAAAAGTAGTAAGTAGTTGAAAAGTTGCTAATTAGCTAAATGTTGTGATGAGATTCGAACTCACAACCTTTGGGTTGCTATACTTCGCGTTATACGTCCACCCATCCAACACGACCAACACCACTACTTTTGTTTTTGCCTTAAGTAACCATCTGCCTTATGTAACCATCTGCCTTATGTAACCATACCAAATGTAACATAGCATACACATTTTTGTATCCCGGATTTACATTTCCTATGTTACGTGTAGTCTATGAGACCAGGCTGGTGAGAGAAACGGTGTTATGAGAGAAGAGAAGGGTGTGGGCTGGATGTAGATCTGGATGGCTTTTCTCTCTCTCTTACATTACGCTGCTTTGATCTGACGCATGCCTCACTATCTTTGAAGGGGTAATCACCTCCCCCTTTGAACAGGCAGGAGACTCAGAGACACAGAGAGACAGAGACAGACCAGAGCCTCATCTCTACTGAGACAGGTGAAGAGAGGAGACCGGGAGGAGAGAGAAGAAGAGAGGGAGTAATGATTGGGAGAGGGAATATATTGAGAGAGGTTGAGAGAGAGAGATTCAATATTTTTCTAGAAGTTTGAAAATGTATGTTAACACTTTCCATGTCAATAAAGCCTTTTTAATTATATTTAATTGCTATACAATGGGCAGGACAGAGCGCAACAAGCTCTGTCTCACATCAGAATTAAACGTTCATCCATGTTTCTCAAACGGAACCAGAGGCAGATGCTTACACCCGTCCGACATACCCGTCCACAATGCTGAAACCTACTTGATGGTAACAGCACTCATTGTTGCCTGTAGTGGCTGGTTTCCACGTCATCTCCCAACATCCTCAGACATGGGTATACTGACTTACAGTCCAATTAAAAATTTTGGACACACCTACTGTTTCAAAGTTTTTCTTTATTTTACTATTTTCAACATTGTAGAATAATAGTCAAGACATCACAACTATGAAATAACACGTATTGAATCATGTGGTAACAAAAAGTGTTAAACAAATATATTTAGATTCTTCAAAGGAGGTACCCTTTGGCTCGATGACAGCTTTGCACACTCTTGGCCTTCTCTCAACCAGTTTCACCTGGAATGCTTTTCCAACAGTCTTGAAGGAGATCCCACATATGCTGAGCACTTGTTGGCTGCTTTTCAACTCATCCCAAACTATCTCAATTGGGTTGAGGTCGGGTGATTGTGGAGGCCAGGTCATCTGATGCAGCACTCCATCACTTTCCATCTTGGTCAAATATCCCTTACACAGACTGGAGGTGTTGTCCTGTTGAAAAACAAGTGATAGTCCCACTAAGCGCAAACCAGATGGGATGGTGTATTGCTGCAGAATGCTGTGGTAGCCATGCTGGTTAAGTGTGCCTTGAAATGTAAATAAATCACAGACAGTGTCACCAGCAAAGCACCATCACACCACCTCCATGCTTTGTGGTGGGAACCACACATGCAGAGATCATCCATTCACCATTCTCTGCATCTCACAAAGATACAAATTTGGACTAATCAGACCAAAGGACAGATTTCCATTGCTCGTGTTTCTTGGCCCAAGCAATTCGACCATGAATGCCTGATTCATGCCATCTCCTCTGAACAGTTGATGTTGATATGTGTCTGTTACTTGAACTCTGTGAAGCATTTATTTGGGCTGCAATTTCTGAGGCTGGTAACTCGAATGAACTTGTCCTCTGCAGCAGAGGTCATTCTGGGTCTTCCTTTCTTGTGGTGGTCCTCATGAGTCAGTTTCATCATAGCGCTTGATCCTTTTTGCAACTGCACTTGGAGAAACGTTAAATTTTCTTGAAATGTTCCGTATTGACTGACCTTCATGTCTTAAAGTAATGATGAACTGTAATTTCTCTTTGCTTATATGAGCTGTTCTTGCCATAATATGGACTTGGTTTTTTACAAAATAGGGCTATCTGTATACTACCCCTACCTTGTCACAACCAAACTGATTGGCTCAAACGCATTCACTTTTAACAACGCACACCTGTTAATTGAAATGCATTCCAGGTGACTACCTCATGAAGCTGGTTGAGAAAATGCCAAGAGTGTGCAAAGCTGTTATCAAGGCAAAGGGTGGCAACTTTGAAGAGTCTAAAATGTAAAATATATTTTGATTTGTTTAACACATTTTTGTGGTTATTACATGATTCCATGTGTTATTTCATAGTTTTGATGTTTTCACTATTGTTCTACAATGTAGAAAATAGTCAAAAATAAAGAAAAACCCTGCAATGATTAGGTGTGTCAAAACTTTTGACTGGTAATGTATGTCACGGGTGACTTGCATCTAGACAAAGGGTGTGTGCTCAGCTGGAGACAGTTCCCCAGTTTCACCACTAGGAGTGCTCTCAGATGGGTATAGTCAGTCAGTTTGCCCGTTTCACCACTAGGAGTGCTCTGAGCTGAGCAGCGGTAGTGTTGTCTTCATAGTATGGATGCAGCAGTGGTGGATTTAATTGACATGGTGCAGAAGAACAGTCAGCTCTGATTAACTCCTGGGTTTGTCCTCAGGTGAAAAAGAGGAAGGGAGAAAGGGGGTGGAGAGTGAGAAGGAATGAGATTGAGAGAAAGAGTGAAAGCAGTAGACCGTTTCCCCCTCCTTTGTGAGATGTCACAGGTGGAGACATAATTCCTGGGACAGCTCTGACAGTCTGACGGACTAGGAGAAGCTTACTCACAAAAAAAATATATATATTTATATATACACACACACACACACACACCATTCTACCCACTTGTATTGTTAGGTACACATACCACATGTTAACATAGAAATTAGTAATTATTGGCCAGGAATGAAAGCTGAACCACAGAACACAAGAACAACCTCCTTTACACACACACAACCTTTGAACTAAAGCCTTGGACATCTTTCCTTTTGTTGAAGATATTTAGTACCAGTGCGTGTGATGAAGGCCTACACTAAAAAGTGTAGTTGGAAAAATTTTGACCAGAGCATGTTGGGTTAATTTGACACAGCCAATTGGGTCACTAACAACCGATTGTTTTCTTTAAGTTGGGTTGTTGATGCTGGTTTATTGAGCTATGATCCACCGGGTCAGATTGGAAGACTAGGGGTGTGGTGTTCAGATAGTTATTTTTGGCCACCTGTGAGAGTAATTGTCATCCAGGTTAATCTGTTCTGTTATATTGACAACAAATGTTAAGGTTGAGCACTGACACTTTTTTAGCTTTAAAGATGCATTATGAAGAAATCGATCCGCCATTTCCTGGTTTACTAAAATTTGAATAGTTCGCCTAATTTCAGTATTGTGTAGGGAATCATTGTACCGTCGAAAGTAAAATTACAGATCTCACATTCTCACACTCACATTTCTATGTAAATTTGGTCAGGTCACCCAAAAAGTTATATATTGCAGCTTTAATATGTCTTACACAATAGTATGAGTTCCTTAAAGTGGAATTGACAGCATTTTAACTACTTTGCAGATATGAAACAAACAGACAATCAAAATATGAGTCAAAAATATAAAATTCCCAGTTTATGGTTCAAAACAAACTTCATAAGCGGTTTGACTCAAAATTCAACGACGTACAGTAAGGAATTGTTGGCAGAGTAGATGGATGCAGTTCAATGCATGATTAATATAATTCACCAATACATTTATTGGTAGTCCATTGCTATCAGGTAGGTCTGTTACATTGTTTGCTGCCTCCACCCATTTAGGATGTACTGTTTCACTTTCAATGACTCAATTTTTTTTTAACAAGAACAGATGAATATAACTAAGGCTGGGAATGTCTATACAGTCAATCTAACAAGGGCAATGACCACAAGTCAGTCATAAGGTGGCTAATAGTCTAGCGCACCTGTGTCAAACAAGGCGAAATTGGTCACACAAGCGAGTATAAATGAGTCAACAGTTGTGTCATGTACTTTATGAAGTTACAGTCTAATGGGCTCACATCAGTGGATTCCACTTCAATTGCGCTGCTTTCATGTGTCCCGTTTACAGTGCACAGTGGAGGGAAAGTGTACCGACACATGCCACAGTCTTAGCTAGGTTACTAAAATGTTGCAGTTTGTCTTCGGTTTTTAAAGCTTGACAATAATTAACCAAATAACAAAACCTGCAACAAAACATCATACAAAGGAGAAACATGTAGGCCTATTACAGCAACATTTGAGCAGTAGCCTAGGCTGGCTACTCAACTACAATACATTTTGATTGTACCGTACACTAATGCTGCATTCAATCACACCAGTGAGCCATGCAGTGTTTTAAGTGTACAACAACCTATACAGTAGCTCCGTTTTTGGTATTTGGAGTTATTAAATACTCTTTGATTAGGGTCGCAGCATATTATGTACATCTGCAAGCATAGCAGCGATGGCTGGACAAATATTATTCATCTCTTCTTTTGTCTTAGTCAACAACTTCCAACTTCTTTTGTTCGCTCTCTGTTCACCATAGAAGCCTCCAACAACTTCCAAAAGACTGTTGACATCTAGTGGAAGCCTTAGGAAGTGCAAAATGAACCCTAAGTCACTGTGTGTTAGATAGGCAATCACTTGAAAAAACTACAAGCCTCAGATTTCCCACTTCCTGGTTGGATTTTTCTCAGGGTTTTGCCTGCCATATGAGTTCTGTTATACTCACAGACATCATTCAAACAGTTTTAGAAACTTCAGAGTGTTTTCTATCCAAATCTATTAATATGCATATCCTACCTTCTGAGTCTGAGTAGCAAGCAGTTTAATTTGGGCACGCCTTTCATCCGGACGTCAAAATACTGCCCCCTACCCTAGAGAAGTTAACAAATGAGCCAGAATAACATTTACTCTCATGGGTGGCCAAAAATAACTATCTGAAAGCCACGCTCCTACTATGCCACGCCTCCAGTCTTCTGATCTGACCCGTTGGATCATAGATTAATTACCCAACTAAATGACCCAACTGGCTGTGACAAAAATAACCCAGTGTGTTCTGTACACCACCCAGCAATGGGTTGTTTTATAACCCGGCATTTTTTTGTGTGTAACCATTCTCTAATTTCTCTAAGTATGCGTGTATTATTGTCCATATGGTTATTAGCATAACTTGCCAACATCAGTGTAAACAGCCATCTCTACTTCCCTTTTGTGTTTGTGTGTGTGTGTGACTGACTGTTTTAATTACAGTCTATATCTTCCTTAAATGCTAATAGTCTCCTCTTGTTTTATGAATTTGAATATTAACCAGGACTCGCATCGTGTCATACATGCTGTCGTATCCCTCACTGTTTGTGTGTGGTGAATCTCTGCGGGCACTATGCCAACACCCCCTCTCTTCTTCACACATGCACACACACAAACCTTACACACATCAACCCCCTCCTATCTCAACCCCCACTGTTCCCTCCTGTTCCATTCACTCGAGTGGAAAAGTCACTCCACCCAAACTCAATTAAAGAACACAAACACAAAACGGAGGGAAAAATGAGAGAGAGAGAGAGAGCACAACACTAGAGTCGTAAGACAAACAGACAAAGTCATCTTAATTGCTCCCGCTCTGCTCCTCCCTGGCTTCATTATGGGCAGAAAAGATTGCTGCAAGTCACAGGTGTTCCAGCTACCAGCTCCTCTGTGATTGTTGTTGCTGAAATATTATGTGTGCCACTAGATAGAACGCACAGGGAGAGAGATGGGAGGGGGGAGCAAGAGAAAGCTAGAGAGAGGGAGAGGGTGTGTGTGTGTGTGTGTGTGTGTGTGTGTGTGTGTGTGTGTGTGTGTGTGTGTGTGTGTGTGTGTGTGTGTAAGAGAGAGAGCTAGAAAGAGAGAGAAAGCTAAAGAGAGAATCTAAAGACGGAGGGGGAGAGCGAAGGGGAGGGTAAAGAACATAGTGGAGAAGAGTATAAGTAGACCTCTCTCCTTGTTGTTATCCTCTTCTGAAAGAACTCTTCCACTCGCCAATAAGTCAACATAAATCATGTGTGTCGGCTCACACAGAGCCTTGTCTTGTCTATGGCGAGCAACATTACATGACTCCGGGCCAGGCAGCACAATATGTATTGAATCAAAATAAGAGGACAAAATCCAAGCACCATTTCAATAATAACAATTACGGTTACAAAAATAAAACCTTCTGGAACAATCTCAAGTCCCATGATGCACACTCTGCTTAGTCTTATCTTAGCAGCAAACATACAAACTAGTGCCAATACAAATCACAAATTTGACTAAGAGTTTCTTGTTCTGTCTAAAACGTATCTCCTTGAAGCAAACACAGCTGAAAGTCTTGAGAGATTACAGTAGGTTTTTCATCCAGTTGATTGGTTGACAGGTCTATTGGTTGACAGGTCTATTGGTTGACAGGTCGGCTATAGTGGGCCAGTGGTGTGCAGCGCAGACAGAGGTATTGGCCAGACCTACAGTACCCAACGTGTGTGTGTGTGTGTGTGTGTGTGTGTGTGTGTGTGTGTGTGTGTGTGTGTGTGTGTGTGTGTGTGTGTGTGTGATTGAAAGCAACTTGGTGCCGTCTGACATCGGGAGCAGTCATGCAGTGAACTGTGGTGTCGGACCACTGAGGTTGTGAGGCCCAAGCAGGCTACAGGAGGGCCCTCTCAACACACACACACACACACACACACACACATCACAAACTTCACACTGAGTATCAGTCTTCACCTCTCCCCACGTTTGACACACGGCATCCAGATGTCCAAACTAGGGATTTGCATCGTCTGGCACAGGGGAGATACTACCACGCGGCCCTTCAGAGAACCGGACAGATTTTAGATGAGCAAAAGAGATGGAGAGAGGGAGAAAAAGCAAAAAGAAAGAGAGCGGGAGGGAGGGGGAGAGGGAGAGAAAGCCAGAGAGGGAGCGATATGGGGAAAAAAATAAGAGATCTGGAGCCACACTGTTAAAATGGGAGCGTGGAGATTCTTTAAACATGCGGCCGACGTGTAGTTTGACACATTTAACTTCCTCTGAAAGGGAAGAGTATGAGATGTAAAATGCAAGTTAAGGACTTGGGTTTGCCTCTAAGCAATCCTCTCTGCTAGTTAATTTTGGATGAGGTTTTGAACGGCGAGTCGAGCTATGCTGCTCAGAATGGGTGAAATGGATTTTAAGTGCTGCTGCTTTAGAATGGTAGAAGAAGAAAGGGTACTGTTTTATCCAAATGGAATGAGCAGAATACCAGAACTAGGACAAAGACATGGTTTATGTCCCAAATGGCACCCTATTCCCTATAGTGCACTACTTTTGATCAAAAATAGTGCAGTTTTTTACTAAAAAAAAAGTAGTGCACTATATAGGGAGTATGGTGTATTTGGGACACAATTATAGACTTCTTCAGGGGGAATAACACTAATATACTGTAGTTTTGTATCACGGTTAACATACCTAGTTAGATTTCTATCGAGTTAGAGTTTGGTCAGATAATGATTAGGAGACACATTTAATTACATTTTCCATTTTCCTCCTTCAATGTATGAACAGATTTTGTTCTTGTAGTTTGTACTTAATTTAATGCCCCTTGGTAGGACTTAAAGGTAGCAATACATGGCCTCATTTCTCAAAAGAAGTTCCTTAATCATACATGGTCCAAATGTTCATATTAGGGCTGGGCGATATGGCCAAAATATCTTATTATGGTATTTACAAAAAAATTGGACGGTTTGATGGTATTTTATGTTTTTGAATAAAAAGTTAAACATTTGCCTTATGAGTAGTGCGTGATCCTAAGGTAGCAACACATGCATTGTATGTGATTTCAATGAGTCACTCTCCATTCTGATTTGTTTTATACTATACAAATAAACTTCACTCAAAAATAATTGTGTGAATTTTTTTTTCTTCTGCATTTCCTACACTCATTTGAGATTATTTCAGCACTGCCACGTAGAGCTGCACGATATGGGCAAACAATCTAGGCCTTATTTTTTACCAAATGTTATAATTGTGATTTGACTTGGGATTTAGAGAAAAACACTTGGGTGAACTGTTGGAATCATGGAAATAGATAGATTTTTAGAATACAATAGTGGGCATTTTGAATTCAGTGTTTGACATGACAACGAATGAAAATGCCAGGGAGGAGTTATTGTGACAGGGTAGGAACCAAAGTGTTGATGAGTGTTTCCTAAGGGACCCTATAATTGTTGGCTACATTCAATGTTTTCTCTTAGCTACTTCATGTTGATAACATATTCTTGCTTCGCATATGCCTCTTTGATTGAGAAGATATTGTTGCACAAACAACGTGCAGGGGTAGGTCTACTCAATCGCTAGTATTATCAGGCTGTAAAGCTAGTTACGTTTGCTCTGACTAGCGATTAGCATTAGCGGCTAACAAGATTTAGGCCCAACTTAATAAGAAAAGATGAACTAGCTTGCAGATGTACGTAACACAAACTAATAGTGTAATTATAGAACACCAGTGGATTTATATTAAGAAGCAAAATGAAAGCAGCATCATTGTCATCAACATTGTTGCATGTGCTGTATTGACCATGCAGAGACTGAACGCAAGTGTCTCGTGGTAGAAGAACAACAAATGCGCTCCTTGAGTGACAGGGGGCGGGGCTAGTTCTGTATGGAAAGTGGCATGGAGAGCGAGAGACCGGAGAGAGATGACTCACGTAGCTAAGTAAACTATAAAAATGGACGTAACACACAGCGTATCATATTTAACAAACCAAACATTCAAGTACCGTTACAGAAAGTAAAGCCCAAACCAGTCCATACATCCATAGCGGTATATCGTAAAATACGGTATAGCCCAGCCGTGGTTGATATCATAGAATTACATTTAGAATTGGATAATAAGATTTCCATGTTTCATTCTGTTAAGTTCATGCATTCAGTCTGCCTATATCTCATGCCATATAGAAATGCTGGAAGTAATACTCTAACCAGACAAGGCTTTAACTTCACGCTGCCATTAACATGCCATAGGGACATTCATAGAAAGTTAGCAAGTGCCACCAGAGTAAGATTGAATTCTCCATTAGTCTGTCAGTACAAGCTAGATGGGAAGTGTAGAGGTATTTTACATCCCCTCAGGAACATAAGGTTAACATGCAAGCACGCACACGTGCACACACACACACACACACCAAACACACCGCACGCACGCACGCACGCACCAAACACACCACAGACACATACACACACACACACCACACACACACCCATGAGAGAAATAATGTCAAGTTTAGCTTAGCTAAGGCGTAGCCCAGGGCGATGTTATTCACACACACTGTAAAAGATCCTACAGAGGACTTACCATGTTAAGCTAATGTGTTTGTCAGATCTAAAATATGGGTCAAAATGAATGAGAAGCTTTTAAGTTTTTCCCAGACAATGAAGCCATAATATAGGAAGTCCCCTTGTGTTTCTGATATTCTCTGTACAGCACTTCACTTGTCATAGATTCTATACACAAGATATCAGGGAGTTGCCTGTGCATGAATTAACGTTAAGGTTGACTAGAGAGCAGAAGACAATCTCTTGAGTGTGTGTGTGTGTATATTACACACACACACACACACACACACACACACACACACACACACACACACACACACACACACACACACACACACATCCCCTACATACTATGCTTCCACATGTGGCTGTGTTTATTGTGTGTGTGTGCTTAGTTTGAGGCCCGTGCTGTGTCTTTAAATTGTCTGGTTTGTTTGTGGCTACAGAGGCTGATGTGCAATATGGATGACGTGTGGAGGGCAGGCTCGGCCAGAGCTCGGGGTCCATGTAAGCTGACAGTCACACATTGTAGTTGGGCTGCCTCTGTCCTGCTTGCTCCCAGCCTGCTGTCTGCCGCCCTCCTGCCTGCTCCCAGCCTGCCTCCGTCCTGCTTGCTCCCAGCCTGCTGCCTGCCTCCCTCCTGCCTGCTCCAAGCCTGCTGCCTGCCTCCCTCCTGCCTGCTCCCAGCCTGCTGCCTGCCTCCGTCCTGCTTGCTCCCAGCCTGCTGCCTGCCTCCCTCCTGCCTGCTCCCAGCCTGCTGCCTGCCTCCTAAGGCCAACAACATCCCCATGTTTAGTCACAGCTCTCTGGGAGCTGGGTTAACCAACAGAGCTCAGGGAATGGACCTCCTGCTGAATGAGTTGATGTTGCTGCTGTGGCTTTACACACACACATACAACTGTGCACACACACACAAGATAATGATGCTTCTGTGCTGTCTCCATCCCTTACTCCTAAAGGCCCAGATTGGTGGGTTTGTCCTACCAGAAGCAGAAATGATGCTGTGTGTCACAGTAATTGGTTGAAGGTGTGTCCTTAGCCTTCAGTGGCTGTGAGACTGTACCCTTCTACTGTTGGTGGTGGCCTTTGATGGTTGGCAGGCATTCTCTCTGGGTGTGTTAAATCAGCCCAAACAACAGACAGCCATGGCTGTGTTGGAGTGAATTAAAACAAAATTCATCATGAACACTCGTCTTTCCCTCTCCCTCAGCTACCTTTGGAACAGTTGACATTTAAGGAGTTTTTCTGTTCTGTGATGGAGAGGGGAGAAAAGTGAAAGGTGATGAATAATACATTGTCCCTCTCCTCCTCTGTTCCTCCTCCGCTGTTCCCGTGAAGCAGTGTGAGGTGGTCTGTCAGGGAGACGTTGATGGCAGTGTGTCAGTCTGGCGGTGACACACAGAGCTTGTTATTTGTAAGTGTGGTCGGTCGGTCACTAGGCTCCCCATTGTTTAACCCCAAACAAAAGACAAACGCTACCGCCACAGAGACCCTCTTCTCTACTGCATAGTGGAGTTACTTCATCAAGCCCTAGGGAAGGCTCTACTCTGAAGAGTGTTCTCTAAGAGAGAGAGGGGGAAATGGAGATGGGGAGATAGAGATCGAGAGAGAGAGGATTTTTTGGTTGTTATTCTGTCTCTCACTGTTCAAATAAACCTACCATTAAAATTATAGACTGATCATTTCTTTGTAATTGGGCAAACGTACAAAATCAGCAGGGGATCAAATACTTTTTTCCCCCACCGTATAAGAAATACATTCTTCCCTAAAATTATAACAGTACAAAGAATTAGACAACCTTAATGATGAAGACAAACCTAAGGACATACTTAGTTAAAAAGCAATACGCTGTGTTTTAGCAGCCACATTTGTGGCCTCCTGCCACAACCTGAGGGACAGCCAGTGACAAAGAAGTATATTGTGATTATTTATGTTAGCATATTCTTTATTATTATTATTATATGTTGTAATTGGTGTTCATATGAGTGTCACTATCATTATTATTGCTTCATTACCAACAGTCTAGTAAATTCCTGTCTTTGACCGTCGTCGCTATACTGTATGTTTTCTTTGACGATGTAAGTGTTTACTTTCCATGTCAATAAAGTATACTGAATTGAGAGAGAGAAAGAGATGTCCCCTTTCCTCCTCTTTCTCATCATATCAGAAACATGAGGAGAGAAAGGGCTCCTCCAGTCTAGAGTTGACTGAGCAGAGTTACTGTAGTGTTGTTGTGTTGCTGCTCTAATGATAATGATGTTTTCTCTGTGGAAGGTTAGAAAGTCAAGTGAACCATTGTACTGCTGTCTCCTATCTCCTGGCTGTTCTTCTCTCACGTCTCACTCATTTCTCTCTTTTCAGACTGTATTGTGGACCCACCTCTCTGTTCTTTCTTTCTCTCTCTCTCTCTCTCTCTCTCTCTCTCTCTCTCTCTCTCTCTCTCTAATTATGCATTGAGCTGTTATCTCTCCACTTCTTTCTCCATCAATGTGACCTCTCTAGGCAAGGGGGCAAAGGATCAAATGTCAACAGTCCACTGCCTGGTCACTGCAAATCTCTCTTCACAACGAGCTACATTCAACACTGTGATTAATATTGTCAGTCTGTGTACACTGGTTTCTCTGTGTGTGTGAGAGAGAGAGACAGAGAGAGTTTCACTCACGTTTATCTGTGCTCATCAGTGTTCATGTCTCTCCTCCCTCTATCTCTGCTCTAATTGGAACATTTTCTCAACTTAATTGCGACTTTCTCCTTGGCATGCAAATGTTGTTCTCTGGCTCGCCTAGCCTGCCCCCTCTCCTGCTCCTCTCCTCTTTCCAATTAAGATCCAGACAGAGATAGGGCCGCTGAAAGGTAGCACGCTATGGAGGGCTGGGCCCACCACTGCCCCAGACAGGGGGATATTGAGTGGTTGTGACCCCAGCAGAGCACCACCTCGCTGGGCATCACACCCACGTATCTCCCCCTGTGAACTCTGTGGAGGTGGAGGTGTCCTTGATGAGAGCAGTCACTACAGAGCACAGCAGAGCTGTGTGTGTGTGTGTGTGTGTGTGTGTGTGTGTGTGTGTGTGTGTGTGTGTGTGTGTGTGTGTGTGTGTGTGTGTGTGTGTGTGTGTGTGTGTGTGTGTGTGTGTGTGTGTGGATCTTTGGACACTGGCACAACTGAAGCTCTTTATCAGCTGTTCTGATCAGATCTCCTCCCCATTGTTCTAGAAGCCAAGGGGAGGCATATTGTGTATGAGTGTGAATATTAATTTAGAGATTTTATCATCCAATATCATGCTTCGTCTGGCCTGCTCGTAGTGTCCAGAGCCAAGTCTCTATTTTATGGCAGTTAAACCAAAGGGGTGTATATTTGTGTAGTAGTTATCCATTATCAAGTTTTAACATCATTTAACAACCATATATTGTTTTGACTTATTTAGAACAGAGATATGGATTGCTATTGATGTACTGAATGTTTCTGAATGGTGATTAACTGAGACCACCAACACACACACCTTCATCTTCAGTCTCTCACTCCTGTCCTCTCCTCTCTTCCTCCATCTCTCCCTCAGCTCCCTCAGTCCGGACACAGAAGATCCGGAAGATTCTTTTCAGAGGGAGGGGTTTGGACGCCAGAGCATGTCAGAGAAACGCACCAAACAGTTTGGCGACAATGCAAATCAGCTTGAGATCATCAAGACGCGCAAGTCCAAGAGCATGGACCTAGGTAATAACTACTGTATAAGACCAAGAGCGTGGACCTAGGTAATAACTACTGTTCAAGACCAAGAGCATGGACCTAGGTAATAACTACTGTACAAGTCCAAGAGCATGGACCTAGGTAATAACTACTGTACAAGTCCAAGAGCATGGACCTAGGTAATAACTACTGTACAAGTCCAAGAGCATGGACCTAGGTAATAACTACTGTACAAGTCCAAGAGCATGGACCTAGGTAATAACTACTGTACAAGTCCAAGAGCATGGACCTAGGTAATAACTACTGTACAAGACCAAGAACATGGACCTAGGTAATAACTACTGTTCAAGACCAAGAACATGGACCTAGGTAATAACTACTGTTCAAGACCAAGAGCATGGACCTAGGTAATAACTACTGTACAAGTCCAAGAGCATGGACCTAGGTAATAAATACTTTTCAAGTCCAAGAGCATGGACCTAGGTAATAATTACTGTAGAAGTCCAAGAGCATGGACCTAGGTCATAACTACTGTTCAAGACCAAGATCATGGACCTAGGTAATAACTACTGTACAATTTGAAGATAATGGACCTTATGTAATAACTACTTTACATGTCCAAGATAATAACAACTTTACAAGTCCAAGAGAGTGGACATAGGTAATAACTACTGTACAATTCCAAGAGTGGGCCTAGGTAATAACTGCTGTACAATTTGAAGATAATGGACCTATGCAATATTTACTTTACATGTCCAACATAATAAGAACTTTACAAGTCCAAGAGCATGGACCTAGGTAATAACTACTGTACAAGTCCCAGAGCATGGACCTAGGTAATAACTACTGTACAAGTCAAAGAGCATGGACCTAGGTAATAACTACTGTACAAGTCCAAGAGCATGGATCTAGGTAATAACTACTGTACAAGTCCAAGAGCATGGACCTAGTTAATAACTACTGTACAAGTCCAAGAGAGTGGGCCTAGGTAATAACTACTGTACAATTTGAAGATAATGGACCTTATGTAATAACTACTTTACATGTCCAAGATAATAACAACTTTACAAGTCCAAGACAGTGGACATAGGTAATAACTACTGTACAATTCCAAGAGTGGGCCTAGGTAATAACTACTGTACAATTTGAAGATAATGGACCTATGCAATATTTACTTTACATGTCGAAGATAATAAGAACTTTACAAGTCCAAGAGCATGGACCTAGGTAATAACTACTGTACAAGTCCAAGAGCATGGACCTAGTTAATAACTACTGTACAAGTCCAAGAGAGTGGACATAGGTAATAACTACTGTACAATTCCAAGAGTGGGCCTAGGTAATAACTACTGTACAATTTGAAGATAATGGACCTATGCAATATTTACTTTACATGTCCAAGATAATAAGAACTTTACAAGTCCAAGAGCATGGACCTAGGTAATAACTACTGTACAAGTCCAAGAGCATGGACCTAGTTAATAACTACTGTACAAGTCCAAGAGCATGGACGTAGGTAATAACTACTGTACAAGTCCAAGAGCATGGACCTAGGTAATAACTACTGTTCAAGACCAAGATAATATACCTAGGTAATAACTACTGCACAAGTCCAAGAGCATGGACCTAGGTAATAACTACTGTTCAAGACCAAGATAATATACCTAGGTAATAACTACTGCACAAGTCCAAGAGAATGGACCTAGGTAACAACTACTGCACAAGTCCAAGAGAATGGACCTAGGTAACAACTACTGAACAAGTCCAAGAGAATGGACCTAGGTAACAACTACTGAACAAGTCCAAGAGAATGGACCTAGGTAACAACTACTGAACAAGTCCAAGAGAATGGACCTAGGTAATAACTACTGTACAAGTCCAAGAGCATGGACCTAGTTAATAACTACTGTACAAGTCCAAGAGCATGGACGTAGGTAATAACAACTTTACAAGTCCAAGAGCATGGACCTAGGTAATAACTACTGTTCAAGACCAAGATAATATACCTAGGTAATAACTACTGCACAAGTCCAAGAGAATGGACCTAGATAACAACTACTGAACAAGTCCAAGAGAATGGACCTAGGTAACAACTACTGAACAGGTCCAAGAGCATGGACCTAGGTAATAACTACTTTACAAGTCCAAGAGCATGGACCTAGGTAATAACTATTGTTCAAGTCTAAGATAATGGGCCTAGGTAATAACTACTGTACAATTTGAAGATAATGGACCTATGTAATAACTACTTTACATGTCCAAGATAACAACTGTACAAGTCCAAGAGAGTGGACATAGGTAATAAATACTGTACAATTCCAAGAGTGGGCCTAGGTAATAACTGCTGTACAATTTGAAGATAATGGACCTATGCAATATTTACTTTACATGTCCTAGATAATAACAACTTTACAAGTCCAAGAGCATGGACCTAGGTAATAAGAACTTTACAAGTCCAAGAACATGGACCTAGGTAATAACTATTGTACAAATCCAAGAGCATGGACCTAGGTAATAACTACTGTACAAGTCCAAGAGCATGGACCTAGGTAATAACTACTGTACAAGTCCAAGAGCATGGACCTAGGTAATAACTACTGTACAAGTCCAAGAGCATGGACCTAGGTAATAACTACTGTTCAAGACCAAGATAATATACCTAGGTAATAACTATTGCACATGTCCAAGAGAATGGACCTAGGTAACAACTACTGAACAAGTCCAAGAGAATGGACCTATGTAACAACTACTGAACAAGTCCAAGAGAATGGACCTAGGTAACAACTACTGAACAGGTCCAAGAGCATGGACTTAGGTAATAACTACTGTACAAGTCCAAGAGCATGGACCTAGGTAATAATTACTGTAGGCACCTGGGCCCAGATTCACAAAACCTTCTTAAGAAGAAATGTCTTCATTACTGCCATTTTTTCCCTTAACTATAGACTTACTGTACGAAGAAAGTTAAGCAAAGTTGCTATTCTTCAAAAGGTGCTTGGTAAATTTTATTGAGCTATTTGTTATGTTTCTCCTTAAGCAAAAAGGTAAGAAGAAATTAGATTATGTAACGTTTGTCGTCGGGAGACGAGGAAGCGGACCAAAACGCAGCTGGGAGCGAATACATGTTTATTTAACACACTAGAATTAAACATGTACACAAAATCAAGGAAAAACTGCCAATACGTTACGTGCTCAAATAACGAGACAACAACCCCCAAACATCGTGGGGGAAAAGGAACTTAAATGTGATTCCCAATCAGACTTCACAAGCGACAGCTGTCTGATTGGGAAATCACCCCCGAGCCCAACATAGAAATAAAACACAAAGAAAGGCTATAACCAAAACATAGAAAATAAAGCATAGAAATGCCACACCCTGACCAAAATAGCAGAGTTCACCTGGTCAGGGCGTGACAGTACCCCCCCTCCAACGGTGCGTACTCCCGGCGCACCAAACTAAAGTCTATTAGGGGGGGGACCCGGGTGGGCGCCTCACCCTCGGTGGAGGCTCTGGCCCCGGGCGTGTTTCTCCCCCTGCCTCCACCCTAGCCCTACCCCTCTGGCCCGGACTGGACCACTGTGGAGCGGCATGCTCAGGCTCCGGAGCGGAGCCGTCGACCGGAACATGATTGGGCACCGGTGGACCAGACACGGGCCGTGCCGGACTGTGGACACGCACCGTGGGCTTGGTGCAGGGAACAGGAACGGGCCGGACAGGACTGTGGACACGCACCGTGGGCTTGGTGTGGGGAACAGGGACGGGCCGGACAGGACTGTGGACACGCACCGTGGGCTTGGTGCGGGGAACAGGGACGGGCCGGACAGGACTGTGGACACGCACCGTGGGCTTGGTGCGGGGAACAGGGATGGGCCGGACAGGACTGGGGACACGCACCACTAACCTGGTGCGGGGAGCAGGGACGGGCCGGACAGGACTGGGGACACGCACCACTAACCTGGTGCGGGGAGCAGGGACGGGCCGGGCCGGACTGGGGACACGCACCACTAACCTGGTGCGGGGAGCAGGGACGGGCCGGGCCGGACTGGGGACACGCACCACTAACCTGGTGCGGGGAGCAGGGACGGGCCGGACAGGACTGGGGACACGCACCACTAACCTGGTGCGGGGAGCAGGGACGGGCCGGACAGGACTGGGGACACGCACCACTAACCTGGTGCGGGGAGCAGGGACGGGCCAGACAGGACTGTGAACACGTACTGGTGACCTGAAGCGTGGAGCTGGTTTAGCCACTCGTCCTGGCTGGATGCCCATCCTAGCACGGCATGTGCTGGGCATGTCCACCGGACGCACTGGGCTGTGCGGGCGCACTGGCGACACAGCGCGCAACTCTGCATACCATGGCTTGGTGCGGGGAGCAGGGACGGGCCGGACAGGACTGGGGACACGCACCGTGGGCTTGGTGCGGGGAACAGGAACGGGCCAGACAGGACTGTGAACACGCACTGGTGACCTGAAGCGTGGAGCCGGTTTAGCCACTCGTCCTGGCTGGATGCCCATCCTAGCACGGCATGTGCTGGGCATGTCCACCGGACGCACCGGGCTGTGCGGGCGCACTGGCGACACAGCGCGCAACTCAGCATACCATGGCTCCTCCTCCAGATCTTCCCTCTGCAGGTCCTCAATCAAACGCCTCATCTCCTTCTCTTCCTCCGCCGTCATCCCCCACGAGAGCAGTGGTCTGGGCTCTTCCTCTGCCCTTCCGGACCACCCCATTAGCCCCCCCCCAAAATTTTCTTGGGGCTGTTTTCCGGGCCTCCTCGACCGCCGCCTGCGACTCCGTCTACCGGCTGGCTTTTCCTCCTCGACCTGGGAGTCCGTCCGCCAGGGTTCTTTCCCCGACATGATCTCCTCCCAGGTCCAGAACTCCTTTCCCTCGCGAGCCCATCTCTCGCGCTCCTTTTCCTCCCGCTGCTTGGTCCTGGTTCGGTGGGTTGTTCTGTAACGTTTGTCGTCGGGAGACGAGGAAGCGGACCAAAACGCAGCTGGGAGCGAATACATGTTTATTTAACACACTAGAATTAAACATGTACACAAAATCAAGGAAAAACTGCCAATACGTTACGTGCTCAAATAACGAGACAACAACCCCCAAACATCGTGGGGGAAAAGGAACTTAAATGTGATTCCCAATCAGACTTCACAAGCGACAGCTGTCTGATTGGGAAATCACCCCCGAGCCCAACATAGAAATAAAACACAAAGAAAGGCTATAACCAAAACATAGAAAATAAAGCATAGAAATGCCACACCCTGACCAAAATAGCAGAGTTCACCTGGTCAGGGCGTGACAGATTATTGATAATAAAGCTCCTGAAAGCAATTAAACATGTTTAATTCACTCTCAAACTTCATCTGAAAATTTCAGTATTGATTATTTTAAACCCAAGAACATGTTTTAGCACAGTCATTTCAGTAAGAGATATGCTAACATGATTGCTATTGCTAGCTAGATAGCTAGCTAAAACAAAAAGATTTATAAGAAGATATTTGATAAGTTTGTAAGAAAGTCATAAAATCTTAAGGTATTATTGAGGATTTGCACTTACGAACTATCTTATTGACTTATTTTTTTTTCTTAAGAAGCTTCTTAAGTTTTTTCGTGACTTGTTTTGTGAATCTGGGCCCTGGTTGGTTAACACCAACACTCCAAACCCCTGGGTCCTCCTTCAACCCCCCTTCCACATTCCACTCTGTCCCTTAACATGTGGCATTGTAAACCTGTGCCCAGTGGCCCATTGTGAAACATGGGTCAATTATTTGCAGTGTGACTGTACAAAACATTTTTTTTTCCTAGCCCTTCGAGACTGATAGGAACAATTGTCCTGGAACATCACCATTAGGGTCAGCGTGCAGTTTTGGTGCTTTGTGAAAGATCCTGGGGATGGGAATAGACAGACAGGTGATGTGGGATGGAATGCTTGTCTTGATGAGAAACATGCTGAAGAACACTTCAAGCCACTCCCCAAAGGACCATCTGGCTCTGCACCTCGCATCATTGAGTTATCATGACAGATAACAGACATTTTTATGTGTTTAGGTATCTAGAGTTTTGACCTGACAGGACTTTTATCCTCCAGGGACTAGCTTAGCAGTTTCCCTCAAACTCTAAAAGGTATAAAAGTTCATCACATACCCAGAGTCCTCAAACTAAGACTTAGTATAAAAATATGTAATAATCCACTCTGGCCGATGGATGGGTTTCACTGACTGAGTAGCTATTATTCAGCAGGATCCTGATCATTGTGAAGGGCATTATGTTTTCAATATCAATGAAAGTTCAAATGATTGGAAGAAGTGTTTAGATCTGATGAGAAGTCCATAGGAAGCTGAAAACCGTAACCTGAAGCTTCTATTTCTTAGTAGCTATAGGTCTCATCATCGAAAAAGGCACACACTATCATGGTTCATCAAAAAGCTTTTTAATTGTGCCACTAAGTGCTGTCAGCAATTCATGTTTTTTTTTCTCTCTAATGAGAATTTGATGAGTGAGGAAAAAGCAAGATCACTTATCGAAAGCTTTATGCTAGCTGTTGTTGAATAGACAGTTTTACTTTGCAAATAACAGCTAATGCCTCCAAGCATCACTGGGAGCATTAAGATGGGCTTGTCAGTGATAGATTATCAAAACTCAGGAACCCATCGGGCACATCATGACGAATCAGATGAGGCATCGGAATATGACCGGGCATAACCGCATGTCAGAAATGAGCGGAACATTCCCTCGCCGTCGGGATCTCAAGCGCTTCTCAAACCTGACAAATCACCCTCACGTAGCTCTTAGCATGTTTAACAAAGCTATTTCTCCACAGAAACTGTTTTTCTTTGAAATATTTCTAAGTAGGGTGTTTTTCTCCCCTCGTTAATCTCGTTTCAGGAGCTCTGTGCCAAATCAGATCAGCGTCAACAGCTAACGTTTCATGACTTTCATGACCCATCTCCATAAATATGTGCTAAACACTAAGCTGCCCAGACACCTTAAGGTTTTATTCCATTTAGATGTGGAACAAGATTGAGAGGAGGAGAAAATAAGGGGCTGAATACTGCACACCTCTCTGTGGCTGAGAGGAATATGCTAACACATTATACCCAGTCAGCCTGAATAATCCAATGATCGACAGAACTGCATGGTGTTTTAATATCTCTCCACTTCTGATTGTTATTCCAAAAGCTCTTCAATAGTCTTTCTCTTCCTCCCTTTTCACAGTGATAATATGCATGTTGGCTGACTAGGCTAGCCTTGGAGACAGGCCACAGTAACACAAAGACTAATTCAAACCCTTTTCACACTAGTTGCTGGAACCACATCAGAGCCAGTATGGTTCTGGTTGCCACGATAGTGTGAAAAGGGTACTAGAGATGCTCTGGAATGGTGTTCTGATTTGGAATGTGGAATGTGGGCACTAACTAACCAATCACACTTGTTTATGCCTCTTTAACAGTATCAGACGAGTTTAACTCCCACCTCACCCCGAGCACAGAAAACATGGAAGGTAAGCACTAACCACCAATCAGGGCGTATTGTTCATCACCACCGCCACTGAACCGGCTAATCGCACAGCACTTTGGAATAACAAGCTCATCTCTGATTGGCTCGTCTTTTTGAGTTGGGGTCAGATGTCAAGAGAAGGGTTTGGGAAAGGGGCGGTATTCTTATTGACCCCTTTGCCATCTCATAAAGGGTAACTTTTGTTTTTCTCTTTGCTCTTTGTCTGATTATTCCTCGGCCAGAGAAATGGAAGGATATTTATGATGCCATTTGAGGTAATTGCAGTGAGCATAAAAAGGGTTTTCATATTTTGTAGGGAGAGAAAAAGAGAGTGGCATGGTGTTGAATAGAGGTTTGGCAGCAGTTGTCTGAAATGTTGCCACCATGCTTGTTCTGTAGTGAATATGATAGAAGAAAACATTCATTATGCCGAAAGGTGTAGGGGTAGGGTTGTGAGGAGTGAGGCAATGTAGTCCCATTTGAAATAGAGATGCTCAATGCCAGTTGGCCTCTTTAGCTGAATGGAATTAATCCATCAATGACAAGCCAGTGTGTTCTCACCTTCCATTAGTACGGGTCTACTACAACGTGTGTACTCACCAGGCACAGAATGTGTTGAGAGCTGAACAATACATACAGCACTTTTACTAAACAGCAGCCAAAATCTATTCTTTCTCCTACCTATTGCACATTAGTGAAATAAATACAAGTGATTCACTGAATGAGCAGGACAGGATCACAGCCTAACTACAGGTAATCTATACTGAACAAAAATATACAATGAGGAAAAAAAGTATTTGATCCCCTGCTGATTTTCTACATTTGCCCACTGACAAAGAAATGATCAGTCTATAATTTTAATTGTAGGTTTATTTGAACAGTGAGAGACAGAATAACAACAATAAAATCCAGAAAAACGCATGTCAAAAATGTTATAAATTGATTTGCATGTTAATGAGGGAAATAAGTATTTGACCCCCTCTTAATCAGAAAGATTTCTGGCTCCCAAGTGTCTTTTATACAGGTAACGAGCTGAGATTAGGAGCACACTCTTAAAGGGAGTGCTCCTAATCTCAGCTTGTTACCTGTATAAAGACATCTGTCCACAGAAGCAATCAATCAATCAGATTCCAAACTCTCCACCATGGCCAAGACCAAAGAGCTCTCCAAGGATGTCAGGGACAAGATTGTACACCTACACAAGGCTGGAATGGGCTACAAGACCATCGCCAAGCAGCTTGGTGGGAAGGTGACAACAGTTGGTGCGATTATTCGCAAATGGAAGAAACTCAAAAGAACTGTCAATCTCCCTCGGCCTGGGGCTCCATGCAAGATCTCACCTCGTGGAGTTGCAATGATCATGAGTGTCACGACTTCTGCCGAAGTCGATGCCCCTCCTTGCTCGGGTGGTGCTCAGTGGTCGACGTCACCGGTCTTCTAGCCATCATTGATCAGTTTTTCATTTTCCATTGGTTTTGTCTTGTCTTCCTACACACCTGTTTCCAATCCCCTTAATCATGTTGTGTATTTAACCCTCTGTTTCCCCTCATGTCCTTGTCGGTGATTGTTTGTGATGTTATGTGTGTTTTTGTATCCGTGTGCGACGGGTATATTTTACCCATGTTATTTTGTACTTTGGTTTTGGAGTTTGTTTTTTCATTAAATACTCCAGATTAACCATACATTTACATTTTAGTCATTTAGCAGACGCTCTTATCCAGAGCGACTTACAGTAGTGAATGCATACCTTTCATACATTTTTTCCCCCCGTACTGGTCCCCCGTGGGAATCGAACCCCCAAACCTGGCGTTGCAATCACCATGCTCTACCAACTGAGCTACAGTTTGGTTTCTCCTGTGCCTGACTTCCCTGCCACCTACATACACGAATATGACAATGAGAACGGTGAGGAATCAGCCCAGAACTACACGGGAGGATCTTGTCAATGATCTCAAGGCAGCTGGGATCATAGTCACCAAGAAAACAATTGGTAACACACTACGCCGTGAAGGACTGAAATCCTGCAGCGCCCGCAAGGTCCCCCTGCTCAAGAAAGCACATATACATGCCCGTCTGAAGTTTGCCAATGAACATCTGAATGATTCAGAGGACAACTGGGTGAAAGTGTTGTGGTCAGATGAGACCAAAATAGAGCTCTTTGGCATCAACTCAACTCGCCGTGTTTGGAGGAGGAGGAATGCTGCCTATGACCCCAACAACACCATCCCCACCGTCAAACATGGAGGTGGAAACATTATGCTTTGGGGGTGTTTTTCTGCTAAGGGGACAGGACAACTTCACCGCATCAAAGGGACGATGGACGGGGCCATGTACCGTCAAATCTTGGGTGAGAACCTCCTTCCCTCAGCCAGGGCATTGAAAATGGGTTGTGGATGGGTATTCCATTATGACAATGACCCAAAACACACGGCCAAGGCAACAAAGGAGTGGCTCAAGAAGAAGCACATTAAGGTCCTGGAGTGGCCTAGCCAGTCTCCAGACCTTAATCCCATAGAAAATCTGTGGAGGGAGCTGAAGGTTCGAGTTGCCAAACGTCAGCCTCGAAACCTTAATGACTTGGAGAAGATCTGCAAAGAGGAGTGGGACAAAATCCCTCCTGAGATTTGTGCAAACCTGGTGGCCAACTACAAGAAACGTCTGACCTCTGTGATTGCCAACAAGGGTTTTGCCGCCAAGTACTAAGTCATGTTTTGCAGAGGGGTCAAATACTTATTTCCCTCATTAAAATGCAAATAATTTTATAACATTTTTGACATGCGTTTTTTAGGATTTTTTTGGTGTTATTCTGTCTCTCACTGTTCAAATAAACCTACCATTAAAATTATAGACTGATCAATTCTTTGTCAGTGGGCAAACGTACAAAATCAGCAGGGGATCAAATACTTTTTCCCCTCACTGTAAACGCAACATGTAAAGTTCTTCGTCCCATGTTTCATGAGCTGAAATAAAAGATCACATACATTTTCCAAAAAAGCTTATTTCTCTCCAATTTTGTGCATAAAGATGTTTACATCCGTGTTAGTGAGCATTTTTCCTTTGCCAAGATAATCCATCCACCTGACAGGTGTGGCATATGAAGTAGCTGATTAACCAGCATTGTCATTACACAGGTGCACCTTGTGCAGGGGACAATTAAAGGCCAGTCAAATGTCCAGTTTTGTCACACAACACGATGCCAGTGATGTCTCGAGTTTTGAAGAAGCGTGCAATTGGCATGCTGACTGCAGGAACATCCATCAGAGCTGCTGCCAGATAATTGAATGTTAATTTCTCTACCATAAGCTGCCTCCAACGTTGTTTTTGAGAATTTGACAGTACATCCAACCAGCCTTACAACTGCAGACCATGTGTAACCACGCCAGCCCAGGACCTCTACATCCGGCTTCTTCAAAACTCATTCAGATTGGCTGGGCCTGGCTCCCCAGTGGGTGGGCCTGGCTCCCAAGTGGGTGGAGCTATGCCCACCCATGGCTGCGCTCCTGCCCAGTCATGTGAAGTCCATAGATTAGGCCTTGGAATTGATTTAAATTGACTGAGTTCCTTATATGAACTGTAACTCAGTAAAATTGTTGAAACTGTTGCATGTTGCATTTTATAGTTTTGTTCAGTATATGACCCAGGTATTTTGACGTAGAGTATTGCTCTCATGTCCATAGAAATAGAACACATTCTAGTTATGTGCTCGCGTCACCACCACCACCAACACCACCAGCACCACCAATGTCATGGCTACTTAGCCAAACAATGACAATGCCTCTGATTGAGATGTTGAGTCACAGTAATGATAATGGGGAGTCCTAAGTGACATTATGATACATGTAGAACAGTGTGGATTGGAGGATATAGGACGTCCTCTGGTCCTCCTAATGAACCAGGGTTGTGTCCCAAATGGCACCCTATTCCCTATATAGTGTACTACTACTTTTATAGGGCTCGGGTCAAAAGTAGTGCACTATATAGGGAATATGGTGCCATTTGAGACACAGCCCAGGAGTTGGCAGAGACAAGGAGCCTGGTCGACCCAGGGCCGCATCTCTTCCTCAGGGATACCAGGACATGGCCCCGCCACGCCACCCTGGGACTATTTTTAGCTTAATTACCCTTTTAACGCTGCGCTTTAAACCCTCCTCACACTGAATACATTAGGCATAATGGAGCCCCTGTCCTCCCCGTCCATACAAAAATCTTTACATGCAAGGATGAAGTGGTTGTGAATAATGGTGGTGGGAGCATTGCTCCTTGGCTGCTTTCCAAATGGCACCATGTTCCCTATATAATGCACTCCTTTTGACCAGAGCCCTATAGGGCTTGGTCAAAATGTGTGCACTAAATAGGGAATTATTGTGCCATTTTGGACGCAGCCATTGTAATTATACTATGGGGCTGCTGGAGCTACTACCGTAATAATCACTAGTGATTTATTCATATAGTTTGCAATACCTCCCTTTAACGCTTAATGATCATCACTCTTCTCCAATTAAGTGTCCTCCTGGTTGCCTTTGGTTTCGCCTTATTACTGTAAGAATATATTGCACATTCATCTTGGTCACTAATATTTGCTGGTGCGTTTTGGCAGTTTTTTTGTATGTGTGTCGCATCTTTATGCTTCCCCCTATTTCTCCTCTGAACGTGCGACGTGCGGTGAGTGTCATACCTGTGTCGGTTTGCGATAGGGAATATGTATTATTTCTTCCCCAATGAGCAGAAGACGTGGCAGCGTGGGTTGGTTGTGTGATAGGACCTGGCATATTGAGAGCTGTCAGTCAAAACGTCCCTGGAGAGGTTCTGAGAGATTCAGATGAAAACAAAGGCAAAGGCACGGACCAATCAGAGGCCTCTGTGCCATTCCCAGACAGAAACACTACACACCGCTCTAGCATGATTCAGAATACGAAAGGGTGATAATTCCCAAATTCGGAGAATGGCAGATGAGAGAGCGGCAGATGCCATTTGTGTTTCCATAAACTGTTGTATCCGTCCGTGGGTTTATCCCCCACAATCCTATTGTGGCAAACATGCACCCGCCCAGCTTCGGTGTGTGCTCTATTCTGTTTGTCTGGATTTATGCATAAGCTTCCAAAGCCTCACATTTACATGGCATTTGGAGGATGTTGATTAAGGCACATCCTCCAGCATATGGACAATTATGCCACGTCCTTACCGGGGGCTGCAATTGCCTGTTATTCATGTTTTTGATGTCCGTCTGTCCTCCCATGTCCTTCATCTGACACAAGTGGTTCTTTTGAGAAATGAATCCAGATGATTTCCCCTTCCACCCAGGTGGTACAATAAGATGAGCAAATATCCTTCATTGTCATATAAAATGAAGTCAGTAATCAGAGATGTGCCTTTGCTTTCCTGAGGAACAATGCAGTTAAATGGCTGTCCTGTTCCCGGTGGTGCTTCACAAGGGTACCTGTAACCCTGCTGACATTTCAAACACACTGTAAAGTTCTCTTTTACTGTCTCCGCCAGCTGGAAGATGTGGATCCACTTACTGGTGATGTTGCATCATGCAATTGCTCTTCCTTTAAGCATGCATCTGAGTGGTTAGCAGTGTGGCCCTCTGGTGAACATACTGGTACTGGTCCAAAGTAGTGCACTATATAGGGAATAAGGTGTCATTTGGGACACATCCGTGTATCTGTGTAGTTGGTAGCATGGTCCTCTGGGGCCTGCTGGGAACAGGAGTCTTTATTAGCTGTGACAGGGTTATTATGGAGAGCTGTGTACAGGCCTCAGTTTATACATACAGTAACAGCTAACGACTGATCTCGGTACAGCCAGACGGGGGAGTAGTGACCCATGGACCAGTGGATCCAAGCAGCGCTGAGAGACAGGAGACACACATCTTGTCACAGTAAGGTCAGAGGTTAGTGGCTTGGATGACCAGACCACCCGTGGTTAAGTTTCCTCCCCTAGTCTAAAAAAACATGGTCAAGGATTCCTCCCAAATGGCATCCGATTCCTTATATGCTGTGAAGTGTACTAATTTTGACCTGGGCCAATCGGAAAAGTAGACTAGAATAAAACTTTATTGTCCATCCAGGATGGACATTTTTCTTTGGCATCACCTTCTAGTAGAAAAGCAAAATAGTGCACTAAATATGGAATAGGTTTCCATTTGGGATGCATTCCTACACTGCTGAGAAGTCAGTCATCATTGATCAACAGAACTCCTTTTTCCACAGTCGTTCACTTCTGTAAGAAGCAGATTGTGATGTCACTTTGATATAGAAGCGTTTGGCACGGTTCTCGGCTAATCACGAACGTAGCCACTGCAGGTTTACTTGGCTAAAGGATCAAGTAGAGATTAGCAGCCTGGCGCTTTCAGACAGTAGAAGACGGGCGTCTGAAGCTGCTACTGCTTGTGAAATTATGATAACAGTAGCAGGCAACACATGGATTACTGTCCTGGGCTGGCATGTTGCCTTCTATATCGCCTGGAGTCCTTTAGACTTCCTCTCCTTCTCCCGATCTCCCCACTCAAATCACCTGTAATTACTTCACAACCAACCACTCTACTCCTCTCTGACTTATAAATGCTTTTCAGAGGGAATATTCATTCCATAAGAGGGAGAAGGAAATAGATTCTTTATTGTTTTCTTTCTCTGATGGGGGTTTATTTTCTTATCCCTAATCTGTGTTTGGCTCCGTGTCTGTTCATCCACAGATCCACTGTGAGAGCTCAGCAGCAATAGGCCACGCTCCGTTTAGGGCCCTTAAAACAAGTCAGGGGTGTTATTGATGACTGAAGGAAACGTGGGGGGCAGAAGACCGAAACGAGACTGGCTAGCTGGCTGGCTGGGTGTTTACATGAAGCGAAGCTGCATGGAACCTGGCAGCACATGTTTTGGACCTGAGGGGTCTAAACAGACAATGCTGGTCTGTGGACCTCATTCCCATATGCACAGTCCTTAGAGAGTCCTCAGCTTCCACTGAACGGTGGTCAAAACCCAGACAGGACTAATTCAATCAAAAGTTTATCAACTATCTATTAACTGTTTCCTCGTTCAAAGTTTCTTATTAACACGCTGGTTAGAAGCAGATTTAAAATCTATTCTGTTTTGTTGGAAGGTGGTTGTTATTGGTTAATACAGCACAATGAAGAATAAGTGAATGGATGGGGACAGAAAATCAAGATGTCTGCTTGTTTAACATGGCTATCTGGTGAGGCCAGAGCTCCGGGGAACTGACTGACGCCGCCTGACAAAATTAAATACCAATACCCTCAGTCTCGCTCCACTTCCATACCTTAAACAAACACACAGCAGCCATTGGAAAATGAATGATAGCTGTCTAAAGGTTTATTCCAGAGTTGGATAAGTTGCTGTCCAACACTCAAACTGCTATCCATCTACAGATCTGGAGTCTTGCAAGCATACCTATCAGTAAATCTAGTGCTAATGTCAACAGTCTTCCAAGTGGTGGTTATACCTGACAAGAACAGCAAACAAAAGAAAGTTTTCATATTGTGCCATATATACAATCCCCTTTTAGAGTTACTTACAACAGACTGCCCGTCTTCTGCTATGGTTGTTTATTCATTATTTGCATGTTAATTACATGCATTTTGCATGAACGGGATCCATTATAAAGCATATTTCAATGAAATTAGTTGTCACGGGGCCACCTGTTTTGTGCCATCAGTAATTTCGTTCTGTACACTGTGATGTCATACTTCGCTCACATCTTCCTCTTTCTTTGTTGTGTGTGTGGTGAGGGTGAGGTAGGCTACATGTCTTGACAGGAGTTTGTAAAGATTCCATACACGTTTATCTCTACTAGATCTAACAGGTGGCTGGTGTTGGCAACAGTTTGGGAAATCTCTGTGTTGTAAAAGGCCCACCTGGCTATAGCTTGTATTCTCTCTATACTAGAGCAATCCCATTTTGGGTATGGTGTGGTGTGTGACCCTGCGTTCATATTCGTTATCTCCCATCTGCACAACCTTAATCTTCTCGTTTTGAAGTGAGGCTGTTTGTGTCCTTTAAAAGCCTCGTTGCGAAGGGCTTTAAAAAACGGATTAGACGCATGGAAGGTTCAGAGTAGTGACATCGAGGAGGCCACGGCAGTAGGAAGTGAATGGGCTGTGTTTGGGCTGTGTTTAGTCTACAATACTTCTGATTATCCTCCCGTCTTCTAACGCGTTCTCCCTCCTCCCCTCTAACTCTGCATTCCATCCTCATCCTATCCTCACTTCCACCCCTATCTTTCCCCTGTTCTGCTCTAGATCAGAGTGATGTTATGTTAATCTAATTTCTGTTCTGTAAACCATGGCTGCTCACTCTTGCCTACAGTACTGTACACACTTTAGTATATAGACATTTGGAAGCTCGCTGTGTTTTGAAAATGTAGTCAGTTTACAAGCACACATTTCAGGCACATTACACAGTCTGAGAAACTTTGTCAAACATTGTTGAAATGAGAACAAGGGTTTACTCTGTTTTCTCTTTGTATTGCTCCTACAAAGATAGATAGATATACCCTCATAATGTTTCACACACTCCAATTCATCATTTATTTTCCAGATGAATTCCCACAGACTATAGCCCATCCCTCTTCTCTTATAGTGAATTACACGCCAAGTGGAGGGTTTTACATCATATCATTTTCTTTCGGTCTTAGGAAACTAGGAAAACCTAAATGATTTATAGCAATCAGAGTTCAGCGCAGAATATAACGTTTCAGGACACATTTTCAGGGTATGAATATCATACATCATAAAATCTTTGTCTATTTCCTATATAGCGCACCACTTTTGACCAAGGCCGTAGGGTATTAATAGGGTGCCATTTAGGACACGGTCAAACTCAATTGTTCTTAGACCTGTGTTCGGACTTCTCCTTTATCAGACTCCTCGACAGCAGAAGCAGTAGGACCCTCCCTGGGCCTTAAGAAGTCCTATAAAGACTATATAAACTTATGTAGGGCATTACGAGTCTTTGTCATGCATAGAAAGGCTTTATGAATGCTACATATCACCACTCTAAGTCAAGTGTTACCACTTCTCCTTCCTTCAGGCTCTTCGACAGGAGAAACAATTGGTCCCTCTCTGGGCTTGAAGAAGTCCAGCTCCCTGGAGAGCCTCCAGACTGCCGTTGCCGAGGTTACACTCAACGGGGAAATTAACCTCCACAGGCCACGCCCACGGATCATCAGGGGGCGGGGCTGCAACGAGAGCTTCCGGGCAGCCATCGACAAATCATACGACAGGCCAGGAGTAATCGTTACTGCTATGGAAGAGTGTGACCTGAAGGGAATGGAGACATGTGAGTGTTAAGTGTTCAGACTGTAAGACCTTGGTTTTATAAAGCATAACTCATTTTATGTGTAGTTTATAGACCTCGGTTTTATAAAGCATAACTCATTTTATGTGTAGTTTATAGACCTCGGTTTTATAAAGCATAACTCATTTTATGTGTAGTTTATAGACCTCGGTTTTATAAAGCATAACTCATTTTATGTGTAGTTTATAGACCTTGGTTTTATAAAGCATAACTAATTTTATGTCTAGTTTATAGACCTCGGTTTTATAAAGCATAACTAATTTTATGTATAGTTTATAGACCTCGGTTTTATAAAGCATAACTAATTTTATGTGTAGTTTATAGACCTTGGTTTTATAAAGCATAACTAATTTTATGTATAGTTTATAGACCTCGGTTTTATAAAGCATAACTAATTTTATGTGTAGTTTATAGACCTCGGTTTTATAAAGCATAACTAATTTTATGTGTAGTTTATAGACCTCGGTTTTATAAAGCATAACTCATTTTATGTGTAGTTTATAGACCTCGGTTTTATAAAGCATAACTCATTTTATGTGTAGTTTATAGACCTTGGTTCTATTAAGCAAACCTATGTAGTTTCTGTAGTTCATGGTCAGTGTTAAATAAAGTAACTGGCCGATAGTTCCAAAATGACACAATTTGAATATAGAAGGAGGATCCACCCATATAATTAAGCAATAAGGCCCGGGGGGGGGCTTACGTTGGTAACCAGTTTATAATAGCAATAAGACACCTTGGGGTTTGTGGTATATGGTCAATATACCAAGGCTAAGGGCTGTTCTTACACACGACGCATCACGGAGTGCCTAGATACAGCCCTTAGCCGTGGTATGTTGGCCATATACCACAAACCCGAGGTGCCTTATTGCTGTTATAAACTGGTTACCAACGTAATTAGAGCAGTAAAAATAAATGTTTTGTCATACCCGTGGTATACGGTCTGATATACCACAGCTGTCAGCCAATCAGCATTCAGGGCTCGAACCACCCAGTTTATAATTACATATAGAACATTGATTTGCTAATATCTCTATGGATCCACCCCTCACTCAAGTTCTGTAAGTTTTCTCTTATACATTACTTAGTGAGAGGCATGCAGAAGGGAATAAGCATCCAATCAGCTTCTACATCAGTTTCCCATCAATATGCATAGGGTTAGTGTAGAAGTGAATTGTTCGAGACTGCTTCTCCATGTCTTCCCTGAGGGCTCACAGCCATTTAAACTGCATTGTCATTTATTCCAAGCAGACTACAAACAGAACAAGGAAAGCTCTTCCATTGTTTTGCCAACAGAACACACGAGTACTGCTTTTTTTCATCTTGGCTTATGGTCCTGGATGTTTTGTGTTGTAAGCTTTTATGTATGTACGTTTTTTTTCAATGTTGTGCCTAGATTCAGAATACGTTCTTTATTTTGGGATTCAATAGAAGAGTTTGTCGTCATGTTCTCTAACGGTTCCTTTTAATTTATGATTTTACTTTCTTAGTGTCATACACATTGGTACAGGTAAATCTGTAGAAACTGAATTTTTGGATTCTTTACATACTCTAACTGTACGGCCAAATGTATTGACTAAAATTGAGACCAGAAATAACTTACATTCTCAAAGTATTACCTAGTCTCCCACTTCCCTTTGACTGAGCACGTCAGTTGGCAGGTGTTTCTTGACACAAAGGCATGCATTGGAGATAGAGGCAGGGATGTGTTATGTTCCTGAACAGGTAATACCCTGCAACGCCACCACAGTAATCACCAGATATATTTTTCATTAATTCTCCATGAAGGATTCCATTAAAGCAACCTGGGGAAATTTGAAAAAGAGGGGAATAATTTGCATGGAATTATTTGCATCTCTTTGTTCTCATAAGCTCTGTCTGCAAACCACTAAATGCTGTCTTATCTTGCCTAAGAAAAAAAATGGGACAAGCTCTACGATTTCCTCCTTCCTTTCCTCTGCCGAGGAATATTTTCTCTTCTCCCATGAAATTCAAATAACTCAGATTTTATATGATATTATATCATCACAGGGTTTAATAGTCAACATTGACAGATAAGCCTTTCACTTTTCCTACAACCAATACTTTTATTCACATAAAATGAGAACGTGGCGTCGCCTTCTGCAAATGTGTCCCCACAAGATATCCTACCGAGCAACTGCATTCCCTTATATATGTTATCAGGGGTTTAATGTTTCTAAACAGAGATTCTGAATTAAAATCCCCCTATATTGTATGTTGAAATGAGCCTAGCAATTTTACATTTCAGTCAGAACGCTCATTCACACACACACTGAGATGAATCTCCCTTTTCTCTATTGAAATGGAGAGATTTAATGATATACTTTGATTGTAGTGTCAAAACATTTGCTGTCTGCGGCGGGCACACAGATCGTTTTAATTGCCCCTATTCAGTTCACTTTTCTGTGGACTCCCTCCTGCAATCTTGCCAAGTACCTAAACTTTTATTTTCCCGAGGCTTTTTGATTGCAACACCATAGATTTTTCTTGCTGTTTTGCCTCGACTCGTTCCTGTCAGTCTTTGTGTGGCTAATGTGAAATTAAGTGTTCTATCATATTTAGACCTTCATCACGGTTGATTTCTCTCGTTGTCATTTTTTTGGGCAACAGACTTTTAGTGGGCTGCTTGATAAAAACAAACCACACACACACACACACAGCGTTTTACATTCCCCCAGGAGGGCCAGTAAGATTACAATCTTTAGTGTGTTATCGGTGACAGCGTCATTAAGAGCATCTAACATTAGTGCTGTTGCTAATCTTAGCCATAATGGCCAAGATGCAGCTCAGTTCTGAGATATGCCGCCTTTGCACTTAACAAAATGATAAGCACGCCTCAGTATGAGTGATAGAATTGATATCTGTCCAGACCCTGTTAGTCTTATCATATCCCAAAGTGGTGATAGGCAACAAAAAAAAAGAATCTTTTTTTTGCATAATTGAATAGGGCTTAAACCACTGGATTCAGCATGCTATTCTTGTCATACACCGCCTCATGGTGAGATTTCATTTCAGTAATTTCCTTTGAGATGGATGCAGAAAGCAACCGCTGATAACTCGACGGAACGAGAAGAAAACAAGTCCTTGGCGCTTCATCCTTTGAAATGTGAACCAAGGTTGTGTTCCAAATGGCACCCTGTGGGTCCTGGTCAATCGTAGTGCACTGCATAGGGAATAGGCAATCATTTGGGATGCCGCCCAATACTTTTCAATCACCACAGCAGAGTCAGTCTCATCTCATCTAGCTATGCTAAAAATCCATCAAGGACTTACCTTTTTTATTTTCCTGATAAGAACCTTTCTTTTTTTCCCTGTCAAAGCCAGCCAATCAGGCAGTAATGTGCGAGACATTAATAAAGCTTAATCCCAGGGCCATCTACCTCACGCCTCATTGTGACGCATATACCACCGTAGGCATGCAGCCCATTGGAGGAGAACCCAGGCTATTTGCAATTAAGATCCCCATAGGCCTTCTCAGAGATTATTTAAATGTAAATTAGTGACAGATTAATTACAGACACGCTGCAGTGTAGTGGAAACCTTGAGTATAATCAACTCAGTTTCACTGAAGAGGGTTCATTTCAATATGGAGGTTTTCTTGGATGATGGAAATTTGAGACATAGTAGCGAAAACAGAGATAATGACAATCTAGCTACATATATATATAATGCATGTACAGTGCATTCGGAAAGTATTCAGGTCCCTTGACTTTTTCCACATTTTGTTACGATACAGCCTTCTTCTAAAAAAAACTATTCTAAAATAACAACGTGGAAACAGTTGGGTTTTTTTGTGCAAATTTAGAAAACATTTAAAACAGAAATACCTTATTTACATAAGTATTCAGACCATTTACTATGAGACTTGAAATTGAGCTCAGGTGCATCCTGTTTCCATTGATCATCCTTGAGATGTTTTTACAACTTGATTGGAGTCCACCAGCGGTAAATTCAATTGATTGGACATTATTTGGAAAGGCACACAAATGTCTATATGAGGTCCCGCAGTTGACAGTGCATGTCAGAGCAAAAAACAAGCCATGAGGTCGAATGAATTGTCCGTAGAGCTCTGAGACAGGATTGTGTCGAGGCACAGATCTGGGGAAGAGTACTAAAAATGTCTGCAGCATTGAAGGTCCCCAAGAACACAGTGGCCTCCATCATTCTTAAATGGAAGAAGTTTCGAACTACCAAGATTCTTCCTAGAACTGGCCGCCCGGCCAAACTGAGCAATTGGGGGAGAAGGGCCTTGGTCAGGGAGGTGACTAAGAACCTGATGGTCACTCTGACAGAGCTCCAGAGTTCCTCTGTGGAGATGGAGAGAACTTTCCAGAAGAACAATCATCTCTGCAGCACCCCACCAATCAGGCCTTTATGGTAGAGTGTCCAGACGGAAGCCACTCCTCAGTAAAAGGCACATGACAGCCCGCTTGGAGTTTTGCCAAAAGGCATCTAAAGACTCTCAGACCCTGAGAATCAAGATTCTCTGGTCTGATGAAACCAAGATTGAACTCTTCGACTGAATGCCAAGCGTCCCGTCTGGAGGAAACCTGGCACCATCCCTACGGTGAAGCATGATGGTGGCAGCATCATGCTGTGGTGATGTTTTTCAGCGGCAGGGACTGGGAGACTAGTCAGGATCAAGGCAAAGATGAATGGAGCAAAGTACAGAGGGATATTTGATGAAAACCTGCTCCAGAGCACTCAGGACCTCAGACTGGGGCGAAGGTTCACCTTTCAACAGGACAACGACCCTAAGCACAGCCAAGACAATGCAGGAGGGCTTCGGGACAAGTCTCTGAATGTCCTTGAGTGGCCCAGCCCGGACTTGAACCTGATCGAACATCTCTGGAGAGACCTGAAAATAGCTGTGCAGCAATGCTCCCCATCCAACCTGACAGAGCCTGAGAGGATTTTTTTTTTCTTCACCTTTATTTAACCGGGTAGGCCAGTTGAGAACAAGTTCTCATTTACAACTGTGACCTGGCCAAGATAAAGCAAAGCAGTGCCTATTTAATTTATTTCAATTGACTGTTTTCGTTATATGAACTGTAACTCAGTAAAATCATGTTGCATTTATATTTTTCAGTATGTTAGACCCAAACAAAAACAATCTCTCTCCCTCCCTTTTTCCATCTCTCAGTGGAGGAGGACACCGAGGGGAGTTCTCGGTCAGGCCGGGATTCCATATCTACGGCCACCGACCTGACCCTGCCACCCGGCAACTCTGTAACCATGGAGAGGCAGGTGAATGGCAACGGCGATAAAAAGAGGGTGAAGAGCGTGAGGGACAAGAAGAAGCCTGAGAGAGATAAAGAGAAAGAAAAAAACAAAGCCAAGAAAGGGTTGCTGCTGAAGGGCCTGGGAGATATGTTCAGGTAAGGACCCTTTACCCTCCAGACCCAATCAAAACTCTTCTTCTGTTAATGTATTCAGTAAAACATTCTGGAGCATGACTAGAGCATTCCGGAGCATTCTGGAATCAGAACACAGAGTGCGTTCTCTCTGTGATTGGTATTGGAACTAATGGGGGTGAACCTCACCTTAAACTCTGCTGGGGTTAATGTCCAGGCAGCCAGGCCTCTGGCACATCTCAAGTGTTTTTTTTTAATAAGGAAAGGATGTTTTATTCATTATGTGCAGTATCATACCCACCGAAACACATTCTCTGTTTGTTAAACCAGTGGAGAATGCACTGTACCCAGCCTGAGTACTAATGGGAATATGTGATTGGGTCTTATTAGAACAAAGGATAAAAAGCTTGTGAAGATTATGAACTTGATTTCATTAGAATCACTTTGCATGTATTTCAGATGCCCAGGGGCATTGCATTGTGAGTCATCTGCTGCTGTGCAGTCCTGGTTTGTGGCCTACAACGTGTCAGGCTAATGGTGTGAAATGGGTAGAGATCACTCTGCTCTTGTTGGTCACCCATTGCTCTTTTTGTGTGACCAGTAAACAGTCCCCCAGAGGGGGTTAACTTCTATAAAATGCTTCCTGCATTAGGTGTATAGAGCTTCTCACTGAAACAGTACAGCAGGCCCTGGGGCTGTATGTATCAGCGTCTCAGCGTTGGAGTGCTGACTTAGGATCAGTTTGGCCTTTTAGATCACAATGAATAAGATTACACCAACAGTAAGGACCTGATCCTAGATCAGCACTCCTACTCAGAGATGCTTGATCAAATTGCTAATGCTAAAACTACAATGTGATCAGCACTAACCACTAATGTATGGTATTGTGAATCTGATCCTATCATGTACAGTAAGCTAACCCTCATCAGGTGAGGGATGGTGAGGGTGTATCCTACACGCTTAGTGCTAATTCAGAGAGCAGGGGGTCCAAGCGTGAATGTTAGGGGCGCAGCTACCGCCACTGCCGTGAGGCTAATCAAACAGAAACCACAATTAATTATTTGGATTTTATGCTCATTTGAGTCCAACATAAATAAGGGTGCTCACACACACACACACGTCTGTTATCATGCAATAAATTGTTTTCCTGCGGATTATCTTAATGGGATTAACTAGCGTATCACTGGGGACAGCTCCATAATTAACAATGAAACTGCAAGTGTTTTGAGGTCATGATTCAGGAATTCAGAAAGGTTGCTTATCTGGGGGAGATTATTTTAGAATTACACATAGATACACTAGTGCACACACACAAACAGGCACGTAAACATGCACACAAGCACACTAGTGCACACACACAAACAGGCACGTAAACATGCACACAAGCACACTAGTGCACACACACAAACAGGCACGTAAACATGCACACAAGCACACTAGTGCACACACACAAACAGGCACGTAAACATGCACACAAGCACATGCAAATAAACACACAAACCTCTGCCTTTACTATGTCTTACTTTGAATTGAGTTTGATTAGTGAATGAAAGTTGAAATGTGAGTCAGTGGCTTTCATCTCTTCCTGTGTTACGACGCAATCGGCACTGCTGGCAAAGGTTGTTCCTCTTCAGCATCTTCTGCGGCACTAGAGAGGTGCAGACTATTCGCCTGGACCTTGCCGTGCCCTTCCCTGGCACATCATCTTTCTACATTATCTCTGAGTACCACAGCCACTTAGTAGTTGGCACACAGCAGCCCTCCCTGACACTCTCCCCTGCACCCTGCATTTAACTCCCGGGACTTCTGACCCTCTGTCTTATATTGGATATGCAAAGAGACAGCTCACCAAAAACCACTACTTACTTCTCTCTCTATCTCTGTCTGCGTCCCAAATGGCACCATATTCCTGTTATACTGTTCCACTTTTGACCAGAGCCCTATGTGCCCTGGTCAAATGTAGTGCACCGTAGGGAATAGGGTGCTGTTTGGGACGCAGCCTCTATCTCTTTCTGTGTGATGCTGGCTCACTCCCTCCCTGCCCTCAGTTAAAAAGCAGGCTTGGAGAGTGTTTTGTACTGAGTTAAAGGGATACTTTGGGATTTTGCAGTGAGCCCTTTTATCTACTTCCCCAGGGTCAGATGAACTTGTGGAAACCATTTTTACACCTCTGTGTCCAGTATGACGGAAGATAGCATTGGCTCACAAAACTATCTCTAACTACCATTAGAGTAATGGCTAGCAGACACCGGCTAACTCTAGTTAGCAATTGCACTAGCGCAGTTTACGTCAAACTGCATGCAGAAACATAAAAATGATATCCACGAGTTCATCTGACTCTGGAGAAGTAGATAAAGGGTTTCAATGCCTATCCCTTTAAGGTGAGACAGGTGCAAGGCAATGGAAAGACACTGAGCTAAACTGTTCATATGAAGGAGCCTGAAAAATAGAACAATAATAAAATGCCAAGCTAGAGAAAGGGGAAGAGTCAAATATGAAGTGAGAGAGAGGGTGACGGAGAGAGAGAGAGGGAGAGAGCTGACAAATATTCAAAGAGAGAGAAAAAGTGTGAGAGAGATGTTCGATGTAATGTCAGTTTATTTTTTTTATGTTTTGGTCTGACACTCATTGAAAATTGAGGAGTTTCATACACAGAGAGAGATAATATGTCCATCCAGTTCACCAGCACATCATGAGAAATATTCCTGTTGCACACAAAACAGCTTAGAATCATCATCAGCCAATGGCATGACCAGACTTCATCATGATGATCACACATGCAACCTGATTGGCTTTAGCCCTTATCCCTGGGTGCTAATTTGCATGGAACAGGCCTTCAGCACATCAAACCAATAAGCCTCCCTGACATAGACACACACACACACACACACACACATACATAATCCTTTCACAAACACACAGATAAACACACACACACACACACACACACACACACACACACACACACACACACACACACACACACATCTACTCCCCCTAAGGAGATTTGAAGGAGTTTGCAATACACTGCAATTTGAGCTCATCTGCATGCAAAGCTAAGGACGTGGCGCCTGATGAACATGCAGTGCACACGCTTAATGGACAGCCTGATTGGTAGTGCATTAAAGCCAGGGCCAGTGGAGAGTAGTGTGATATTGTAGAGAAAAGAAGAGCGAGATAGAGGGGAAGAGGAGGAGAGAAATTTGACTGCTTAAGCCGGAATAAAAGAACCCTCACAGTAAAATAGCTTCTGTTATTGAATGTAAAATGATCTTCTGCAGCACATGATATCATGTCTGCATATTTGATGCAGTAATTAATAGGTTATTCCTATCAAAAGGGCAGAAATGGTCATGGAAGGAGATAGAAATCCCCTTAAGGGAGGACTATAGAATTTTCATTTCACTGTTGTTGTACTATATGACGAGCCCAATGTCCAGTGGACATATATCCATCCAGCCATTATTCTAATAACCATGGTGCATCTCATGTCCTCTACTCCCAGATAGCATGACTGTGATCATGCATGCGTCCCAATTGGCACCCTATTCCCTATATTTTATTTTACCTTTATTTAACGAGGCAAGCCACTAGGCTACGCTGCCGCCCCGTAGTGCACTGCTTTTGACCAGAGCCCTATAGGAATAGAGTGACATTTGGGATGCATGTCATTACTTTCGGATCTTATCAGGGTTGTTTAGACCTCCACAGCCCCACCCGGGGCCTTGTTAACCCTGTTAGCATGTCGCTATGCTGCCTCCATACAGCCAACTAGTATCTATTCCTGTCTGATTTGAATGGCACAACGGCTCCATTTACAACCTTAATGAGGTGTTGTTTATCTTCCCTCTGATTGGCTGACCTCTCCGAATGCCCATCTCCCTCTCATCTCCCATCTCGCTGTCTTTGTGTGTGTCTGCGTAGCGGAGTGTTTACTGTATTGTATGTGAATCGGCCCTTGAGCATGGGTATGTATGTGTGTATGTAGGTGTGTGTGTGTGTGTGTGTGTGTGTGTGTGTGTGTGTGTGTGTGTGTGTGTGTGTGTGTGTGTGTGTGTGTGTGTGTGTGTGTGCATCAGGCTTGCGTGCTCAAGACCCGCTCCTTTCATGGGTGCTGAACTAATGCATCCTGGGTTGTGGTAAAAGGAGCAGGCAGCTGCCGGACGGAGAGGGAGAGAAAGACAGACCGAGCGAGAGACAGGAATGGTGTGCACTGGAGTGAACTGTGGTGCCACATAATAGGGGGAAGAGGAGGAGGTGGAGGGAAAAAAAGGAGCAGGAGGGGAGAGGGAAGAAAAAGTAGGAGGGAGGGAGGTAGCGAGTGGGGGGAAGGGTGGATGGTGGATGTAAGATTCTGTGCCACAAAGGCAGATAATAGGAGGGTGTTGTTGGCAGCAGGAGAGTAGCTAAATAGTTAGCGTGCCTTGGCATGATGTAGCGTGATGTTATGGGATCTGTTGTATGCACTATGTTATGTATGCATTCCACATGACCCCATATGGTTGCGTGGGCGTCGTCACTTCTGATTGTGGTAAGCCGGTTTGGTCATTAGTATTGTAACATCGACACACATTTGCATATTTGTATATTTTTTTATTTATAAAGGATCCCCATTAGTTTCTGCCAAGAAACAAAGCAATAAAACAACACGTACAACACATTATTAGACCACTAGTCTACCACTACATTTCTGCAATACGTAATGTATAATACATCATGTATAATACCACAATACAACAACAATACAATGTACGTGTGTGTAGAGTGCGTGTTTGCGCGTCTGTGTGGCTGTGTTTGTGTCTCTTCACAAGCCGTGTTGTTCCATAAGGTGTAGTTTTATCTGTTTTTTATCAGTTTCTACTGCTTGCTTGAGTTACCTGATGTGGAATAGAGTTCCATTTAGTCATGTCTCTATGTAGTACTGTGCATTTTCCAGAGTCTGTTCTTGACTTGGGAACTGTGAAGAGACCCCTGGTGGAATGTCTTGTGGTGTATGCATGGGTGTCCGAGCTGTGTGCTAGTCTTTTGAACAGACATCTCGGGGCTTTCAACATGTCAATACCTCTCACAAAGACATGCACTCTCCTCTACTTTGAGCCAGGAGAGATTGACATGCATGTTATTGATGTTAGCTTTCCGTGTACATTTAAGGGCCAGCCGTGCTACTTTGTTCTTGGCCAACGGTAATTTGCCTTTGTCCCTCTTTGTGACACTTGACCATATGGTTTGGCAGTAGTCCAGGTGGGATAAAACTAGGGCCTGTAGGACTTGTTTTGTTGATAGAGATGTAACGAAAGCAGAGTGGCACTTTATTACGGACCGACATCTCCCCATCTTAGCTACCATTGCATCAATATGTTTTGACCATGACAGTTTACAATCCAGTGTTACTCCAAGCAGTTTAGTCTCCTCAACTTGTTCAATTTCCACATTATTCATCACAAGATTTAGTTGAGGATTAGGGTTTAGTGAATGATTTGTCCAAAACACGATGCTTTTAGTTTTTGAAATATTTAGGACTAGATTACACCCATTCTAAAACTGGCTACAGCTCTTTGTTTAGTGTTGTAGTTGACGTGTATAATGTTGAGTCATCAGCATACATAGACACACAGACTTACTCAGTGCCCGTGGCAGGTAATTAATAAAAATGTAAAAAGTAAGGGGCCTAGACAGCTGCTCTGAGGTGTGCCTAACTCTACCTGTATTATTACACACACAGTTTACCCATCAATAGCAATTAGGCGTTCCCATAAGCAGGCACTGACAGCTGCAGAATCTCATCTCAGAGAAATAATTGTGGTTCATGTCATGCCTCACTTATCATAATGTCCCATAAAAGATTGGCCAAGGTATTAAACCTACCATAGTTCAGTCAGGATCAAGCTACAACCCATTTAGAAGAATAACCACCAGCTTATGTTAGAGGAAGAGAAAAAGGACTCAACTTAGCACCAACATACTGTAACATCACAAATGGCTGTTGAGTACAACATATTTGTATGATATATTTCCTACTAATATGTGTTTGACTTGACGTACCAGACGTGTTATTGTGAATGAGTATTTCAGTATATAAACGGAGAATTAAAGACATGCCAAATTTGCATTGGGTTTATTGATGTAACAGCAACAGCCTTCCACTTTTCCTCTCACTGGGATCCACCACGAAGAGAAATCTCATCTCATAGTGGGTATTGTCCTTAAGAAGAGGATCCCGTTTTCACCCTGTCAAAAACATATTTGAGAATATTTCCCTCCCTCTTCAAAGCCGATTGATCCTTGAGCTTTAAAGGGGGTCATTTTGGGCTGAAGTCAAACCTTGAAAACCTTGAAAAAGGACCAAATATGTCCTCTGTGTGTGACATCCTGTTATCCCCCTGCCAATCACAGAGCAGAGACACAGCAGTGGGGGCGGGACAATGAACACAATTCACCACCCCGGCAGATTACCAACCACTGTCACAATGAAACAAAACAAAACATATTCTGGGTGGTTAGGCTAAGCACAGATTTGTGTGTGTATGTGCATTCGTCTGAACGCGTGTGATTGCGTGTCACAGGAAAGGTCTTATTGACGATTTGGGGACATGCTTTTAGAAAGCATCCAGCATTGGATTAAGGAGAGAGGGGAGGGCGAAGAGAGAGGTCAAAGACTGAAGCCATAATATCAGACACTAAAAGGGGGGGTGTATGTATGTGTGTGTGTGTTGGCGGCTTAGAGACCAGGGGGACATGTCCAGCTCTTCTTTCCTCTGACCACTCAATGCAAATGTAATCTGACATCAGTGTATTTCCATCAGAGGGCCAAGGAATAATTTGGTTTGGAATGATCACACGAGATGTGTGTGTACTAGAAGTTGTAAAAGGAGTAGGGAGAGCATGGAACTAATTGAATCTGAAATCTTGTTGGAGTGAAATGGGATCCACCGGTGTCTTTCACACAGCAGCATCTCAGAGAGAGGGCTCCAAACATGACTGAATTCATAAAGTGGCTTGTTAAGGACCTAATTAAATGTAGCAGCTTCCTCCACGGCCATCCTTGCCCTCTAATGGAACAGTCCCTGGGAACCCAAGACTCTCCTCACACACTCTTATTAGCTCATACTGTATATGTTGGATCCACACTATAGGGACGAACCGAGCCAAGTCTAGCTGTTCTGGGCTGCCCTGGTTACACATTCACCACCGTGCTGGAAGGGACAATGTGTAAAGAAAATTCCCAGTACAGTAAGCGTCCGCCCTGTCATGTGGATTAGACATTAGTCTCTTCTCTTAGCTGCTCTGTCTGATGACGATGAGTTTAGGCCATAATCAACACTAGACATGCTTCACTCTTTTTAATTGCACTCTGCATCCGCTAACTTTTGTCATCTTCTTTTGGTTTTTGTTTTCCAACTTTGATTACCACTGTGTTGGTATTTCTGTACTAGAAGTGATTCCTTTGATCAATCAGAGCAGAAGTATGCTAACTAGACTGTACGTTGATTCTCAAAGGGATGGAAATTGAAGTCATGAGAACACAAACAACATAGGAAGATCTGAGAACATTGTGATCCCATTTTGTTTTATCAAAAAGCTCAAGTGGGAAAAAATGATTAATTTTGTAGAATGGAAGGAATATTTAACATCCAAGTTACAAAACAAAGGTTCTCTATAGAATTTACTGTACAATGTACTGTATATGTAAATGAGTTGGGTTTAAATGCAGAGCATGGTGTGCACTGCAGTAATGCAGCTGTTAGAAATGCAAAGGGGGAAACCTTTTTTCTTATTTTTCTCCTCTCTTGTGATACAGTATGTAAATGATCATATAATAATACTCATTACTAGTCTGCTCACCCATGTGCTGAACTTACCATGTAATCAAATAGAAATTGACCTTTCATATCCAGTGTGTGCCCTGTCCGCTGAAGTGAAGTGTGCGTGTTTGTGTGTGTGCCCTGTCCGCTGAAGTGAAGTGTGCGTGTTTGTGTGTGTGCCCTGTCCGCTGAAGTGAAGTGTGCGTGTTTGTGTGTGTGCCCTGTCCGCTGAAGTGAAGTGTGCGTGTTTGTGTGTGTGCCCTGTCCGCTGAAGTGAGGTGTGCGTGTTTGTGTGTGTGCCCTGTCCGCTGATGTGCACATGCTCATTCCATTCCACAAAAACGACGAGAGGAAAATTGTTGAATTATGCTACTGAATTCCTTTTCAAAGCCAACCAATTAAAAGCCAGGACCATACTTCTGTTCCCTCAGCTCTAGACATGTGGTTCTGTGTGTTAGGTGAAATATTTTCTCTTCTCTTCCCTCATCTCGCTCTGATCTGTTTTTCCTTTTGGTGAGTTTATGTGAGGGTGACAGAGAAATATATACCTCCTTTCATGACTTGCTGGGGATTTGTCATGAGCGATGCTTAATTGGGTCTTCTCTGGCACATGATGGGGGGAGAGAGAGAGAAGATGTTTGTAGCCTGTGCAGATTTTTCTCGTTTGAGAGAGTGAGGACAGAGATGTTGTTTTTAAAAGCTGATCCTCTCAGCTGTAGATCTGAGAGAGAGGAGAGATGATGGCAGAATATCTGCACTCTGTATTTTTTTTTGGGGGGGGGGCTACAGATACTGATGTCTGAGAGGTTGGAGCGTGAACACTACAGGGGCCTGGCCCCAGTGGCTGATGCCTCCCCATCACTGATCTCTCCGAGCTGATTCCTCCAGGAGCTGATCTCTCTTAGCAACTGATCCCTGTAGATCTCTCCCCAGCCCTGTCAGCTCGCTCTGGGTTCTGATCCCCTGCACACGGACACTGGCAGAGCCTTGTCCTTGGATCATTTTCATTTCCATCTCCCTCTGTTTGCCTCCTTGTCTCTCTCTACTCCACCTCTCTTGCTGTCTCTCTCGCTCTCCAATTATCTTCTACCCCCCCTCCTCTCTCATCTCACACCTCACACCTCTCCTTCTCCTGCCCTTGGGGGATTCAACCTCTCTCGTCTCCCTCGGAATTCTGCGAGGATGTATGTCACGGATCAATGATTCAGGTGTCTACTCCCATGATGCTTCACATACAATGCATATTCTAGTCCTGTATGTGTGTGTTTCAAAGAAATGACAGTGAGCTAGATGACCTGCTTCTCCTCTCTTTCATATGCTTGGACAGATTAAAGTATGCAAAGACATGACAGGACTGACCAAAGTTGTGTCCAGATAAAGTCTACTAGAAGCTTCTCTGTTAGTTCCATCTATTGTAGAGTGTTGTGTATGTGAACTGTAAGCCTAACTCAGACACACCCGAGGGGCTAGACATGGTGCCTGGGTGATGTGGCGTAGATGTGTGTATGTAGTGCCTTAAATCACAGCTGGAGCAATTAGCATGTGAAGCAGCAGTCTAGCTGTTTACCTCCAGTGTTTGTGTCTGTGTGTGTTTGTGTGTGTTCTCCCAGCTAACATAGTGAAGTGTATATGAATGAAAAAGGAGCTAGCGCTCAGCATTCAACGTGCTATATTTCACACAGAGGCCCGGCCGCATTACAAAGGACAAGGAACAGCCCAACATGATTGTCTTTAATGTTGCTCATAAATCACAATGATGGGGGGATGCCTGTGGGAGTGTTTGTGTGTGGGTTATGTGTGTGTGTGTGTGTGTGTGTGTGTGTGTGTGTGTGTGTGTGTGTGTGTGTGTGTGTGTGTGTGTGTGTGTGTGTGTGTGTGTGTGTGTGTGTGTGTGTGTGTGTGTGTGTGTGTGTGTGTGTGTGTGAGAGAGAGAGAGGAACGTTCCAAATCAGCGTCTCTGACACTCGTGATTAAACCCACTTATTATAACATAAATAAATAGTCTATACTCATTCATAAATCCATGATTTACAATCCGAATGTGCCGCGAGAGATGTGTTTTTTGAGAGGGAATGAGGCAGTGTGGTTTTGAAGGACATGCAATCACAAGCATTCACACTCACACAGGGAGAACGTGTTGGCAATATCCAGTCATCTTAACAGGTCATTTCTGCCCATTAAAGTGTTTATTGTTCACACTTGTAAAACATTGCCGTCTTATTGTCCTGATGGTGATCAGGCTGGTCACTTTATCCAACATTCAGGTCAACTGGCCTTGTGCCATTCTGATAGGAGAGCCAGTCTCAGTCTTGACACATTGACAGAAAGAGATGGAGAGGCGATGACATGCAGAGAGAGAGAGAGAAATGGAGGAAGAGATGGAGTGACAAGGACATGCAGAGAGAGAGAAAGAGGAAGAGAGACAGAGATGGAGAGACAAGGGCATGCAGAGAGAGAGAAAGTGGAAGAGAGACAGAGATGGAGTGACAAGGACATGCAGAGAGAGAGAAAGAGGAAGAGAGACAGAGATGGAGAGACAAGGACATGCAGAGAGAGAGAAAGAGGAAGAGAGACAGAGATGGAGAGACAAGGACATGCAGAGAGAGAGAAAGAGGAAGAGAGACAGAGATGGAGAGACAAGAACATGCAGAGAGAGAGAGAGAAAGAGAGACAGAGATGGAGAGACAAGGGCATGCAGAGAGAGAGAAAGAGGAAGAGAGACAGAGATGGAGAGACAAGGGCATGCAGAGAGAGAGAAAGAGGAAGAGAGACAGAGATGGAGAGACAAGGACATGCAGAGAGAGAGAAAGAGAGACAGAGATGGAGAGACAAGGACATGCAGAGAGAGAGAAAGAGGAAGAGAGACAGAGATGGAGTGACAAGGACATAAAGAGGAAGAGAGACAGAGATGGAGAGACAAGGACATGCAGAGAGAGAGAAAGAGGAAGAGAGACAGAGATGGAGAGACAAGGACATGCAGAGAGAGAGAAAGAGAGACAGAGATGGAGTGACAAGGACATGCAGAGAGAGAGAAAGAGGAAGAGAGACAGAGATGGAGAGACAAGGACATGCAGAGAGAGAGAAAGAGAGACAGAGATGGAGTGACAAGGACATGCAGAGAGAGAGAAAGAGGAAGAGAGACAGAGATGGAGTGACAAGGACATGCAGAGAGAGAGAAAGAGAGACAGAGATGGAGAGACAAGGGCATGCAGAGAGAGAGAGAGAAAGAGAAAGAGAGACAGAGATGGAGTGACAAGGACATGCAGAGAGAGAGAAAGAGAGACAGAGATGGAGTGACAAGGACATGCAGAGAGAGAGAAAGAGGAAGAGAGACAGAGATGGAGAGACAAGGACATGCAGAGAGAGAGAAAGAGGAAGAGAGACAGAGATGGAGAGACAAGGGCATGCAGAGAGAGAGAGAGAGAAAGAGGAAGAGAGACAGAGATGGAGAGACAAGGACATGCAGAGAGAGAGAAAGAGGAAGAGAGACAGAGATGGAGAGACAAGGACATGCAGAAAGAGAGAGAGAGGAAGAGAGACAGAGATGGAGTGACAAGGACATGCAGAGAGAGAGAGAAAGAGAGACAGAGATGGAGTGACAAGGACATGCAGAGAGAGAGAAAGAGAGACAGAGATGGAGAGACAAGGACATGCAGAGAGAGAGAAAGAGGAAGAGAGACAGAGATGGAGAGACAAGGGCATGCAGAGAGAGAGAGAGAAAGAGAGACAGAGATGGAGTGACAAGGACATGCAGAGAGAGAGAAAGAGAGACAGAGATGGAGTGACAAGGACATGCAGAGAGAGAGAAAGAGGAAGAGAGACAGAGATGGAGAGACAAGGACATGCAGAGAGAGAGAAAGAGGAAGAGAGACAGAGATGGAGAGACAAGGGCATGCAGAGAGAGAGAGAGAGAAAGAGGAAGAGAGACAGAGATGGAGAGACAAGGACATGCAGAGAGAGAGAAAGAGGAAGAGAGACAGAGATGGAGAGACAAGGACATGCAGAGAGAGAGAGAAAGAGAGACAGAGATGGAGTGACAAGGACATGCAGAGAGAGAGAGAAAGAGAGACAGAGATGGAGTGACAAGGACATGCAGAGAGAGAGAAAGAGAGACAGAGATGGAGTGACAAGGACATGCAGAGAGAGAGAAAGAGGAAGAGAGACAGAGATGGAGAGACAAGGACATGCAGAGAGAGAGAAAGAGGAAGAGAGACAGAGATGGAGAGACAAGGGCATGCAGAGAGAGAGAGAGAGAAAGAGGAAGAGAGACAGAGATGGAGAGACAAGGACATGCAGAGAGAGAGAAAGAGGAAGAGAGACAGAGATGGAGAGACAAGGACATGCAGAGAGAGAGAGAAAGAGAGACAGAGATGGAGTGACAAGGACATGCAGAGAGAGAGAGAAAGAGAGACAGAGATGGAGTGACAAGGACATGCAGAGAGAGAGAAAGAGAGACAGAGATGGAGTGACAAGGACATGCAGAGAGAGAGAAAGAGGAAGAGAGACAGAGATGGAGTGACAAGGACATGCAGAGAGAGAGAAAGAGGAAGAGAGACAGAGATGGAGTGACAAGGACATGCAGAGAGAGAGAAAGAGAGACAGAGATGGAGAGACAAGGACATGCAGAGAGAGAGAAAGAGGAAGAGAGACAGAGATGGAGAGACAAGGACATGCAGAGAGAGAGAAAGAGGAAGAGAGACAGAGATGGAGAGACAAGGACATGCAGAGAGAGAGAGAAAGAGGAAGAGAGACAGAGATGGAGTGACAAGGACATGCAGAGAGAGAGAAAGAGAGACAGAGATGGAGAGACAAGGACATGCAGAGAGAGAGAAAGAGAGACAGAGATGGAGTGACAAGGACATGCAGAGAGAGAGAGAGAAAGAGAGACAGAGATGGAGAGACAAGGGCATGCAGAGAGAGAGAAAGAGGAAGAGAGACAGAGATGGAGTGACAAGGACATGCAGAGAGAGAGAAAGAGAGACAGAGATGGAGAGACAAGGACATGCAGAGAGAGAGAAAGAGGAAGAGAGACAGAGATGGAGAGACAAGGACATAAAGAGAGAGAGAAAGAGGAAGAGAGACAGAGATGGAGAGACAAGGACATGCAGAGAGAGAGAAAGAGGAAGAGAGACAGAGATGGAGTGACAAGGACATGCAGAGAGAGAGAAAGAGAGACAGAGATGGAGAGACAAGGGCATGCAGAGAGAGAGAAAGAGGAAGAGAGACAGAGATGGAGAGACAAGGGCATAAAGAGAGAGAGAAAGAGGAAGAGAGACAGAGATGGAGAGACAAGGACATGCAGAGAGAGAGAAAGAGGAAGAGAGACAGAGATGGAGAGACAAGGGCATGCAGAGAGAGAGAGAGAGAGAGAAAGAGGAAGAGAGACAGAGATGGAGTGACAAGGACATGCAGAGAGAGAGAAAGAGGAAGAGAGACAGAGATGGAGTGACAAGGACATGCAGAGATCTCGCTCTCTCTGGGGGGCAAGGTGGCTCAGGATAGGACCTACATTCAGCCTGGTACTGTACCGCTGCCTCCTTGGACCGTTTTGATCATTAGGAATGCAGGCACACTGGCTGCCTGAGCAATGCTGTGCTCCTCATACATAATAACAACCTCCCTCCCTGACTGCCTGCCTGCCTACCTGACTCCTTCCCTGCTTTCCTGCCTCCCTCCCCTGCTTGCCTCTCTGCCTGCCTCTCTGATTCCCTCCCCTCCTTCCATCCCTCCATGCTTCCCTCCCTGCCTGCTCACCTAACAATGACTATTTAATGATGATACCCAAACCCCATGAAGCCAGGATGGATAATGGGGGACAGAAACACGTTAGGAAACTCAACTGGAAGAAGTCTTAATAAAACAGTAGACAAGTGGTGAGGATGGAATCACTTCTCTGTGAAAATGCTCAAATGGAAGATTCATGACTTGTTTAAGCTTAACACAGTTTGCCTCTGTCATCATAGGTTTTCAAGAATGATAATTATTTCTCCACGAGGGAGACATTAGTGGATCTGTTGTTGGATTGGAAAATGTTTTTCATGCACCTCATCAGTACTCAGAAGACTGTAGCAGGAAACTGAAGATGAAGTACACATCTCAAATTCCCTAAATCAGTGGTCACCAACAGGTCGATCATGATCGACTGGTCGATCTCCAAGGCATTCTTTGTCGATTGCCAAACATTTTTGTAAAAAAGACAAAAATAAGGTCTTGTATTCCTATTTTCCTTTTATTCGTCTCGCGCTGTTAAAGTAGGTGCACCCAATTCAGCTGCCCTGCGCGCCGGGTAGGCAAAGTGTTCCCATTCTGAACCATTTCATGTGTCTGAAGGTACAAACTCTGCCTTCCCGGCGGGCCCAGACAGCAAATCAAGTGCAAAATAGTCCTACCGATGGCCAATTGGATGGGTCGGGTTACCGTGTCTGCAGTAAAGTAGGAAGCTCAAAAGAAAAGCTTAAAACATTTAAAACCATGACTAGAGAGAGACTGTCAACGAATATAGCAAAGAGCTTCTGTTTTTACGAGTGAGTTCATGTTTAAGTTCTTACTCAGCACTGTCAACACTTTGTATTCAACACTTTTATAAGCCATAAAATGTGCATTCTTCCTTCGTCCACTCAGCGCTACAACAAGCCCTGCAGCTGTAATGAAGGAGTAGGAAAGTGTATCGATAGGCTTGCGTTGCTATTATTAGCAGCTTGGGTCTTTTTTAATATTGAGGAATGTTCATTAGGAGTAACAACATGAATTTGTGCATGAGGCAGAAATAATGCGGTAAAAAGAAATAAATAAAATAAATAAGAATAATGGGGTGCGACACGAGTTTGGCCATCAGCTGGAAGATGGTGTCCCTTTTTGGTCAGTGTCAGCGGACGAAAAGGACAGCGGAGGGACGTTGAGACTGACCATCAGATGTAGGCACCATCAGCCCAGTAAAATGAAAAGCAAATGATTGAAATGTGTACTCACTCAGCTGTGCTTCACTAGTAATACAACAACGGATCTATTACCGGTGTGACCATAGCCTAGAAATGTCCTTGTTGTTCAAAGAAAAGCTAATTTTTCGTCCATTAAAATGACATCAAATTGATCAGAAATGCAGTGTAGACAGTGTAAATGTTGTAAATGAATATTGTAGCTGGAAACGGCAGATTTTTTATGGAATATCTGCATAGGCGTACAGAGGCCCATTATCACCAACCATCACCCCTGTGTCCCAATGGCACGTTGTGTTAGCTAATCCAAGTTTACCATTTTAAAAGGCTAATTGATCATTAGAAAACCCTTTTGTTAGCACAGCTGAAAACTGTTGTTCTGATTAAAGAAGCAATACAACTGACCTTTAGACTAGTTGAGTATCTGGAGCATCAGCATCTATTCTTGTTCTGAGAAATGAAGGCTATTCCATGCGAGAAATTGCCAAGAAACTGAAGATCTCGTACAACGCTGTGTACTACTCCCTTCACAGGACAGTGCAAACTGGCTCTAACCAGAATAGAAAGAGGAGTGGGAGGCCCCGGTGGACAACTGAGCAAGAGGACAAGTACATTAGAGTGTCTAGTTTGAGAAACAGACGCCTCACAAGTCCTCAAATGGCAGCTTCATTAAATAGTACCCGCAGAACACCAGTCTCAACGTCAACAGTGAAGAGGCGACTCCGGGATGCTGGCCTTCTAAGCAGAGTTCCTCTGTCCAGTGTCTGTGTCATTTTGCCCATCTTAATCTTTTATTTTTATTGGCCAGTCTGAGATATGGCTTTTTCTTTGCAACTCTGCCTAGAAGGCCAGCATCCCGGAGTCACCTCTTCACAGCCCCCAGGCCCCATCATGGCTGATCATTCTCCTCAATCACCAGCACTGCTCTGGGGTCCACACTTTCATTTATTTGTTTTAAACTCTCTCCTGACCAGCTTCAAGGAGAGACTCAGACTCAAGCAGCTATGGATTATGTTAGGGTCTGAGTTAGTCACTATGAGAGGAGATAGGGGCAGTTGTAGTGTTGTGGTTGTGATTTCTCCATCTATTGGGGGTTGAGAGTGGGGCCACCAGGGTTGAGTGTCCCCTGGCCAAAGCCAGGCCCCACACAGTCATTTTTAATATAGACAGGGATGGTGGGAGACAGAGAGACAGGCAGACAGACGGACAGGCAGATAGGCAGGGAGGGGAAGGAGATAGGCATACAGAGAGAGAGAGAGAGATGCCTCTACTGTGTGACGTCCACATCAACATTCCAATCATTTCCATCGAATACCCTGTTTATGGTAAACAGGGGCACACAGTTACAAGTGCACAGAAAATGGCCCCTATTTTCTCAGCTCCTCAGCTATCATTTGACACTATCATCTCAAATAGCCCACATTTTATGTCCCTGTTGAATTGTATGTTTTTCTGCTTGAAGGATAGAGTAGTTGGACCCCATAGTGTTGTCCTGTCTAGGAATGACTTTTATGCTCAATAGTGAGACTTCTGATGAGAAGCTTTTTCCCAGAGTGGGCCATGGTGAAATCCTCCACAGGGTGGAGAGCGAGAGAGTCAAGGCCTAATGTCATGAATAAATACATGTCATGCCTCTGTGTTGTATGGGGGACATGCTGCATGGTGCCCATGTCTGCATAAACAATCTCCTTCCCTTCCTTTCCCATTGCTTGCTCTCTCTTTATATATATATATATATATATATATATATAGAGAGAGAGAGAGAGAGAGAGAGAGAGAGAGAGATTTTAGCTGCAAATGGGTTGTGCATGTGCTCTTCAGTTATCAACCTGAGGGTCATTCCACTTAAATAAAAAAATACAAGGAAGAGGATTTCAACACCCACTATCTCTGATTGTTCTGAAATTGTTTCTGTTGTTATAAACATTAAACTATAATTTAATATCTGAGAAATTAACTAACAAATTATTATCAGAGACATAAACCTAACACCTTCAATGACTAATTTATCATAAATAAATAAAATCACTGAGAATTTGGATGTTTGGTACTATATTTATTGAATATCATAAGAAACCTATAAATTAAAATGGACAATTTGTGTGCAACAATTAGCATAAGTTCTCAGATATCCAATTATATTTCTACAAAATAATATTGCAGGATTGCTAATCTTGTCTGTTTCTGACAACAGAAATGATTTCAGAAAAATCTGAAATGGTGGGTGTCATGGCTTGCTGAAATGATATACAGTACCAGTCAAAAGTTTGGACACACCTAATCATTCAAGGGTTTTGTCTTTATTTGTGCTATTTTCTACATAGTAGAATAATAGTGAAGACATCAAAACTATGAAATAACACATATGGAATCATGTAGTAACCAAAAAAGTGTTAAACAAATCAAAATATATTTTATATTTGAGATTCTTCAAAGTAGCCACCCTTTGCCTTGATGACAGCTTTGCACACTCTTGGCATTCTCTCAACCAGCTTCACATGGAATGCTTTTCCAACCGTCTTGAAGGAGTTCCCACATATGCTGCTTTTCCTTCACTCTGCGGTCCAACTTATCCCAAACCATCTCAATTGTGTTGACTGGTACTGTATACAAATCAACTCCACTTCCTTGGAAACCATTGGCTGAATCAAAGTCAGCCTCCCTACTTCCACCCATGACAGGAAATAAGAGTATGGTTCTGTTTCTTCCTTTCTTCTCAGAGAGTCAGTCTCTAGTGGTGACACTACCACTGGTTTGATATTACCATGGAGCTGGATGCTGCAATGAGGAGGCAGTGTGTGATTCTGAAATGGCACTCTATTCCCTATATAGTGCACAAATTATGTCAAAAGTAGTGCACAAAATAGGGAATAGGGTGTCATTTGAGACTCAGATAATGTGATCTCAAAGGCATAGTACTATGCTCTTAAAGAGGAGGATAGACATGGAAAATACTGACTGACATTAGACTGACGTTAGACTGACGTTAGTAGTTTGATAATGAGATCCACAGGGAGAGAAGGTTAATCGGCAGGCGGTGCTGTTTGAAGAGGCAGGAACCCATGGGGTTCTGGTCAAAGGTAGTGCACTTTATAGGGGATAGGTTGCAATTTGGGACACATCCTAGGCAGTGTACATTGCCGCGATGTGTTTCAACACCTCACAGGTAGTCCCTGGTAACCAGTGGTGGTGACATCATAACAGGCTCTGCTAACGATAACGATGTCCTCATTAACGAGTGTTAACAATCAACAGGTCACACTGGGAACTGCTGAGAGAGATTTCACTTGCTCTCTCTGTCCCTTTCACTTGGTCTCTCTCTCTCTCCCTCCCTCCCTCTCGTTAGTTTTTACAAGGCACAGACACATCTCTCTGTGGTTCTGCCTGTGTCTACCCTGAGGTGAAGCAGAATGTGTTCTGTGTTATCAGCACGTGAGACTGAGAGAGGAGGGGCCTCTGGTCAAAAGTAGTGCAGTTTATAGGGAATAGGGTGCCATTTGGAACGTTACCTTTCTCCTCCTAACAAGATGTTATTAAAATTACATGCTGCTATCTGGGAGTCGCCTTAGGTATCCTGTGCTACTCTACTCTACCATGATTGTGCTTTGGCCTAACTGACTCACTGGTTTGCATTGAAACATAGAGGGAGGGCTGGGGAAGGAGTTGTTAACAGACTGAGGGTGTTTTGATACCTGCAATGAGAATCATATTCATGTCTATTCTGATTCACATCCAAGAAAACAAATTGCTGTGTATTATCTAGATGACTTTATAGATTACCGTTAAGAAAGCCTTGGGTGGAGTGGAGGGAAGGAGGGTGGGAGGAGAGATAGAGAGGCATAGCCATGTTTATTTATTTTTTTCCTGGCTGTGACAGACAAACCGTCTGGCTCGGCTCAGCGCAGGCAGCGACTTGGACCCCTGCATGGGTCCTGACTCTGGCCTGGGGAGATTTGGATTAACGTTCAGGTTGGTGGAGCAGAAACTGTAATGATTATCTCTGACCTTCAGATTATTAAAGTTACTCAAATTGATAAATACAGTTTTGTTTCTTTTTTTTCTTTCCATTTGCAGCTGAACTAAGCCAGACCATCATTTTTCTCATCCTACCAATGGTGTGTCTTAAATGAGGTTACATCCGGTGACTACCAACCATATAACATGTTTTTTTGGCGGGAAGGAAATAGGCAGCCATTTCTACCCATTTCTGTACTATAACTTCCTGTGAGTCCAAACCATTACACAACTCACAGAGGATATGTCAAAACAGATGATCTTCCCTTCCCTCCAATCACCCTGCAGTTTAAAAGACTGTAAATCCTAATGACTTTAATTGAGTTATTTTCTATTCTTTCGAGATCTTTAGGTTTGCTGCCGTCTGCCAGAAAGTCACACTATGAGGTTGGAATAATACTGTGAAATGTTTTAAAAGATTAATAATGCCCTTTTAATGTAAGAGCTGTTTGAAAAGACCGCCAGAGATTTCAGCTTGTTTTGGTGGGATGGAGTTTTGCACCTGCCTGTTGACATCAAAAATGAGTTAATAGACCAATAAGTTCCAAACCTCACTGCCAATAACAGCTAGTTTTCAGTTTCCCACTCCCAGACAGTCCTAGCAAAATTCTTGCCTGAGAAATTCCTCTTTTCTAAGAAGCAATTTCTAATTCTTTTGGACCACTTTAATTGAAAACAATCACAGTAAGGTACTTAATTGTTACCCATAAATGATTTGATATTGAGATCAAAATGGCTGCATTGGAACTTTAATATGAGCCTCCTGGAGCCCCATGTACTGTCTATGCTATTAGACTGTAAATCGATCGAGATAATATATGGTGCATCGAGTGGCTGTTGTAAACTATACTGTGTATTCTATTATATAATGCAGTTGCTCAGTGAAAAGCTATTTATGGCTATGAGTAACGTATTATATATTATGAAAATTGGAATTTGAAGGTCATGAAACCTCCCCATAAGAAGGTGTTGTTTGATTGGAACTTATTAATAATTTACCTGTGCGTTCAATCATACATATTGTATGAATCACGTGCTTGGGGACGTAATAATAACCACTTAATTATATGGTAATAGTGCAATTACATTTAGTTTGATGTTGAATGATCATGTATTTTTTGACAAGCATAGCCACACACTATGGAAATGATTGTAGAGAATAATCTCATTGTTGTGATGGGGGGTTATATCAATCTCCTTCAGACATTGTCTTTTGTCCTATCAGTACATCCTTCAGACTTAACTACACTGTCTGCATCTCGCGTGTGCGTGTGTGTTATTGACTGTCCATGAGTGACTAGTGCACATTACTCTGTTATAAACTATTCCTCTCCATTCTCCTCCTCATCATCAGGCTTTTGTTTTGATGCCGGTAGGTGTTTATGTATTCATTAGTCATACCTGTCATTGGATAGATACTAGGAGATGGACTATTGCACAATACTATTGTTCTCTGCAGGGTTCGGGGGATATTGATGTGAATGGCATATTAATTGATCTGAATGGCATATTAATTGATGTGAATGGCATATTCATGTGTCATCTACCTCAAGAGGTCTGGAGATGCAGCCTCCATTATTGCAGTGATAGGTGTCATCAACTCATGACTATACTGACTGTGTCACAAATGGCACATATTCCCTATTAAGTGCACTACTTTTGACCATGGCCCACAGGGTCAAAAGTAATGCGTTATGTAGGGGATATGGTGCCATTTTGGACGCACACACTGTCTGGCATCCTGTATCACAACTGTTTAAGCAGTAGTGCAGTTAGCATTTCAACGTTGCATTGAGGATTGTTCTAACATGCATAATGCAACAAACGGTGTATGTTACAACATTCATGTACCTTGTGGTTTTGTAGCTAAGTGCTCATATTGCCAAAAACAATCTTACTAACTCCTGTCCTGGCTCATCGTTCAAGTGTTCAGTGGTTTAGTACTGAAGAGAAAGATGATATGTCCCAAATGGCAACCTACTCCCTACATAGTGCACTACTTTTGACCAGAGCCTTATCAACCCTGATCAAAATAAGTGCACTGTATAGGGAATAGGGTGCCATTTGAGATGTAGGCAAAATACTGTACCTACTCTCTCTGTTACCATAGGGTATATTCAACCTCATCAGCTCTACAGCACCTCTCAGCACCACCACTCCCTCTGGCCTGTGCCAACCTCATTAGCTCTACAGCTCCTCTCAGCACCACCACTCCCTCTGGCCTGTGCCAACCTCATTAGCTCTACAGCTCCTCTCAGCACCACCACTCCCTCTGGCCTGTGCCAACCTCATCAGCTCTACAGCTCCTCTCAGCACCACCACTCCCTCTGGCCTGTGCCAACCTCATCAGCTCTACAGCTCCTCTCAGCACCACCACTCCCTCTGGCCTGTGCCAACCTCATCAGCTCTACAGCTCCTCTCAGCACCACCACTCCCTCTGGCCTGTGCCAACCTCATCAGCTCTACAGCTCCTCTCAGCACCACCACTCCCTCTGGCCTGTGCCAACCTCATTAGCTCTACAGCTCCTCTCAGCACCACCACTCCCTCTGGCCTGTGCCAACCTCATCAGCTCTACAGCTCCTCTCAGCACCACCACTCCCTCTGGCCTGTGCCAACCTCATTAGCTCTACAGCTCCTCTCAGCACCACCACTCCCTCTGGCCTGTGCCAACCTCATCAGCTCTACAGCTCCTCTCAGCACCACCACTCCCTCTGGCCTGTGCCAACCTCATCAGCTCTACAGCTCCTCTCAGCACCACCACTCCCTCTGGCCTGTGCCAACCTCACACTGTCTTTGTGCCACGGTGCCAAGCCTGCAGTGTGTTTGTGTGTGTGCTTGCATGTGAGTCTCATAGAGATAGAGGACGCAACATTGTATCTGTTTTATTATGCCATGTGTGAGGGCATAGGCAACGCCATTGAGGCCCTCTCCATTTTGATGTAGTCCATTTTCTTCTACTACTACAAATTGGTAAACAAAATGCCACCTGGAGTGTGTTGTTTGAACAGTTGCTGTATAAAGCCACCCCCTGTTTTGGAATATTTGCTCATGAGTATAATTCATTGGCTGACCCCTCCTGATGACCTGGATGGAATTATGTGATCCTTCCTTAACCCATAGGAAGTCCCGGTCCCGCTTTAAATGAAGTGCAGCTTATAAAGGCTTCATAAAGCCTTCATAAACACTACATAAAAGTGTTACAAATAATCTACAACTGTATGTCATGCTTTATAAAGGGTTCATAAATGTGGCATAACTGGGTGACATAACCACCCATGTTAAATGCAGTGGTGGAAAAGTACCCAATTGTCATACTTGAGTAAAAGTGTAGATACCTTAATAGAAAGTTACTCAAGTAAAAGTGAAAGTCAGCCAGTAAAATAATACTTGAGTAAAAGTCTAAAAGTGTTTGGTTTAAAATATACTTAATTATCAAAAGTAAATGTAATTGCTAAAAGTAAAAATATAAATAATTTAAAATGTCTTACATTAAGCAAAGCAGATGGCACCATTTTCTTGTTTTTAAAATGTATGGATAGCCAGGGGCACACTCCAGCACTCAGATATTATTAACAGAAGATGCATTTGTGTTTAGTGAGTCCACCAGACCAGAGGCAGTAGGGGTGACCATGTGTTCTCTTGACAGGTGCGTGAATTTGACCATTTTCCTGTCCTGCTAAGCATTCAAAATATAATGAGTACTTTTGGTTGTCAGGGAAAATGTATGGAGTAAAAAGTACAATGTATTATTTAGGAATGTAGTAAAGTAAAAGTAGCCAAAAAACGTAAAAAGTATTTTTACTTAAGTACTTTACAAATATGACATAAACCTTTTCTTGATAAAGGGTGGCATAAGCACTGCTTAATAATGGCCTTATAAATAATATTAAATTGAGGCGTCACATAGCATTTATAACCCTGTCATGAATATTGGTAGATCATTGCAACACCAGTACATTGTGTTCGATTCCCGGGACCACTCATTCTGAAATTCCGTGACCCGGCAATACTATTTTAGTGTTGCTGACGAGACGCTGATCATGTGATGAGTTCGCAAATCAAATGCACCGGGTGTGCTGCCACTGGACAGCAATAACAAGTAAGTTAACCTTTATTTATTACAATTTAAATTAGTTTCTAGTAGTTAAGTGTTGAGTTAGATTGCGTACTGTAGCTACCTCAATCTTTATTTCAAATAATTTCTGTGAATTCACAGCAATTGCCTGCTATACGAAATTTTGCTAGCTAGCAGGCTCAAATAAATACAAATCCCTCAAGATACAGCCATGTCTCACAGTCACATATAATGATATGAATTGAATGGAGTTAACAATCTTTCCATTTAGAGTTTCTGGCGCAGCACAGAAATGCCCTTATCCAGATGGTGTGACAAAGGCATTTCCTGACAGACCTGTTAATTTTCTTTGTTGTTACTTTTAAGGGTTGGAACCAACATGCAGTACCTCCAGCAGGAGGAGCGGCTAGAACCATTCATCCGCCAGCTCAGGGACAAGCTACACTATTCACAGCCCCGTGTAATGTTTAATGTAATTGCATTGCTGGACTTTTTGAAACTTAATGTATTTGTATTATTTAAAAAATTTGCAAATGAAAGGAAATGTATGGTTTAAACATGTCTTTAATGATTATTTGCTTTAGCTGTTTATTTGTTTTACTGATAATTCCCCAAGTGTTAATACATGTATGTTTACATCATTAAGTGTTTATGTATGTGTTATGAATGACCAAAGGTGTTTGACTTTATAGTAAGTACAGCGTCATGCAACATAGAGTCTTTATAGATGTCTTATGAATGGTGTCTGACTTCAAACTAAGTATTATGGCCTAAATTCAATAAATAGGTTATTAACGCTGATTTATGAATATTCTCTCATGATCCACAAGTAACTGTAGGGTGTGAGAGCTATTTAAATGGGTTGATGGACCTGCAAAGCTTGTGTGTGTGTGTGTGTGTGTGTGTGTGTGTGTGTGTGTGTGTGTGTGTGTGTGCGCGCGCGCGCGCGTGCGTGCGTGCGTGCGTGCGTGCGTGTCAGAACCAAGATGATTTGGAGTAGTCCAACCTGAGACTGCCACACCAGGTATTCCTCTTCTGTTCCCATGCTGGAGACCAGGGCTTGATTACAACCTGTTACAATGGTGCCAACATTTTGTGGCTGATCTTTCAGCAAGGGGAAGTGGGTGAATGTGTCAAAGACTTAACATATTCAAGTGTATTGGGGGCCCGGTATGGCTTGTTTTTGTTGTGTGAATGTTTGTGTACTGAGGAACATGTAACTTGGTTCCAGAAGACACTTTACATTTCTTTTAAGTCGGGGGCTTTCATCAAGGTAAGTGTTTCTTGGTGTAACGTCGTTCCCGGACAATTGCACACACAGCACATATAAGCCTGGGATACCAACCATTTAAAGTTGGACTTAGTGGGAGTTACCATAGAATTCTATAGGAGTGACCTTACTGAGTAAAGTATTTGTCATCGTCACTAGTCAACACAGTCAAAAAGTCAAACCCTGCCCATTTATCTTCTTAAAATATTTGGGCGGAAGTGTCTGAGATTAGGTGTAATGTGACTAACATGACATCACTTTAGAGCATATGCCATACTTCAGCACAGCATGTGACCCTTTATAAAGCACATGTTTATATCATTCATCATAGTGGGTTATGGCACATTTGACATGATTGATGGTGATTGTCACACAGGTATGCCACATTTATGAACCATTAAGCATGACATACGGTTAAAGATGCTTCGTAACACGTTCATGTAGTGCTTATGAAGGCATTATGGAGGCTTTAAAAGCTGAATGTCATTTAAAGCGGAACCAAAGTCCAATCCAGTTGACTATTTAAAAATGGTGTCAATCCTTGTTGGTGCTGCCCATGCTAAACAGGCTTTTGGGCACTAGAGACCTGTGTGTGTGTGGTGTGTGTGTGTGTGTGTGTGTGTGTGTGTGTGTGTGTGTGTGTGTGTGTGTGTGTGTGTGTGTGTGTGTGTGTGTGTGTGTGTGTGTGTGTGTGTTGCTGATGAGATGACTCATCATATTTCTAACTGTCTAATGATCGTTAGACTGCAGTTTGTCATTAGATCATTTATTTATTGGATTCCTTCTTTTCTAAAATAAGGCAATTACCTACGCAGACACTTAAAGGTCCTGAAGGATACTGAACATCAATATGATCTTAAGTTGTTTATTTCTGAACAAATGTTTGCTAATGAAAAATATTGACTTAAAAGATATTGTGCGTCCAAGTGGCAAGGCTGTCCACTCCAGTTTGTTTAGCTAATCCCGTGTTTCGCTCTGTTCCCGCTGGCTAACGTCATGGCTGTTACACCAGCGGGCTGAGCAAAGCTGTATCAATCTGTCCGTTAACCAGTAACCACGGCGATAGCCTTCTAATAGCTCTTGTAATATGGCGGTTCCCTCCGCCCCTGCTTTGATGTCTGTCTGTGCTCAGGCCCTCCCTTTCTCCCTCTCTCTCTCTCTCTCCCTTTCTTTCTCCCGCTCTCTCACTCTCTCTGTCCACCGGCTATGAGAAATAACCTTTCATATTAGGTCTCTCTCCCTCTCATACCCAGCGGTTTGATATGAGTTTAATCCCCACTATGATTCACTCTATCTTTCACTGTGACAAATCCTTTACTTTATTGATGTTGATTTTCCCCAAGAAGTTGAGAAAGTTTTACTCCCTCTTGGCTCTAATTTGTCAATACTTCATATGTTTGGTTTATCAGCCTTTTTAAGCTCGTTTTTTTCCTCCATTCTCCTGGTTCATCTATATTACTTTAAAAGTTATAAAGAAGGCAAGGAGGGAAAAGAGGAGAAGAAGAAAGGTGAATGTTTCTCAGTGTGGGAATTAGTTAATGAAAGTCCTTGAAGTGAGGAGAGGGAGCGAGGGAAGAGGCTGTCACCTGCCCTGTTGATAGATAGCGCTCCTTATTAATAGTATTCCCTTCGCAGGGTTTTATGCCTTTACTTGAGCCATTTGTTGATGAATTAATCAGGTAATGCAGGCTATCTCTAGGACAAAACACAACAGTAGTTCTCCTTGGATCGTATGCAATCTCAGGTGTAAAGAGTCTCTCCCACGAGACTGGGGTATGCGTTCCCTATCTAGTGCCCTTATTTTGACCAGGGCCCAAAGTAGTGGACTATATAGGGAATAGGGTGCCATTTGGGACGAAACTTAGAACTGCACTCCATTCAAAAGATTACAGTCCCAGCAGTAAGCGCTACAACAAGCCAAGGGAAGCCATTCCATTTGCAGAGTGGGCTTGTTTAAATGTAAAGGAGAACATTAAACAACAGAGGGGAAATGCGTTTCCCATTTCATGAATATATTTCATTTAGTAGCCCTACGTCAACTCTGTCTGATGTTATTCTTTCATTGTTGGGAAAACATTTTGAAACCGTCAAACTGCTTTGGCAAGAAGTCAGAATAAACAAAGTGAATATACTCAAAGTACAACATAACATGGACCAAGAGGCCTGTCTGTCCAACCTATTACCTAATACACGCTCCGCAAGAATACAGCACTTTCAGTCTGAAAATGGAATGGGATTTTTCTGCAATCAATACAGCTTTTCATAATAATTGTTAATGTTGTACAATGCATGAATTGAGCCATCAAATTGAATACAGTTATTGAATCCCCTCATACATTAAGTCCACAGGAGGTTGGTGGCACCTTAATTGGGGAGGACGGGCTTGTGGTAATGGCTGGAGCGGAATATGTGGAATGGTATCAAATACATCAAACACGTGGTTTGATGCCATTCCATTCGCTCAGTTCCAGCCATTATTATGAGTCGTCCTCCCCTTAGCAGCCTCCACTGAATTATTTACATGTAGATCCATACACATTGTTATTGCCTTGCCTCTATACAGATCAGTAACTGTTGTTGAACTTGCAACGCACGCACACACATACACAAACCCACGAGGCAGACTTGCCATGGAACCCATAACCAGCTCCATACATGTGTTGTAATATTAGACATGTGTTCATATCTCTAGAAGTGGCTTTCAAACTGAGCACCTGGTGCACTTCCTGAATGCACTTCCTGAATTCCTGTCTATTTCCTGTGTCCTTCCTCCTGCTGCTTTGAGTTCCCTCACAGCTGGTACCGTTATAGAAAAAAAATGGCAGGAAATTACATCACAGGCAGTATTTAACGAGAGAGGCTTTCCTGGACAGTGTCTTTAGAGAGTGCTCACACCACATAAATAACAACTGTGGTTGCAACCCAAATGGCAATTGGCCCTGGTCAAAAGTAGTGCACTATATAGGGTATAAGGGACCGTTTGGGAAACAACAACATTTAATGAGCACAAGCCCCCCCAAAAAACAAATGATTGTGCCATCATCCAATATATATGTGATATAGGCTACTGCACATTACGCACAACAGAAAAACATAAAAGCCCATCGATGTAGCTAGCTATATGCTCTCTTTGGTAAATAAATGAAACTAGCTCTGGTAGAATAATCTTTTTGAGTGTGAACTGTATTACTGTACTGTATTGTATTACACTGTATAATGCGGACTGGAATAATGCATGTTCAAATCATGATAAAGCAGAAGGCAACATGGGATTCTTGTGCAGTACATGCAGCCTACAAAGTTATAGTATAGGCTAGCAAATTTGATTTTAATTTTGAAATATAATAGGGCCTATTTGTATATTTAGTAGGCTGACACATATTTACCTTTCATATTTCCCCTAATGTTATTAGCCTGTTTCCTTCTCTCTCTCGTTGCTTCATTCCTTCCTCGCTTTCAACAGTTAAATGAAATACGTTTCGTTGTTCTTACCTTCATCATTCTAATGGCATCCTTGAATAATGTCGGACTAGAATTAGATGCAGAAGGATTTCACTTCTCTTCACAAAGGTTTAATGGTTATTGGTCTGAATAAATACTGTAACTGCTAACACATCGCACGTTCGCTCTTCTTTCACACTACCTGTGAGTTCTATTGGCTGCTGAATTTAACATTCAGCAAAGAATGGCTTGCGTTGCCTCTTTGAATACTTTATTGGTATAAGAATTGCTAAAACAAATAATATCCAACAAGCTATTCTAGTCAAGCTTTCCCTGCATGGGACTCTGAGAGCTAAGGAGTGTTTTTTTAAGGAGAGAGGCCAACGGAGCACAGGTGTGTGCGTATTGCGCAAGAGACAGAAGCTATAAATTAGAAGCGTATTATGCATAACCCATCATGAATTAGTTCAATTAGTACTGCATTGAATGTATTACCTGAAAGAGGTAGGCTAGGACATCTATATATAGGGCCATACTGTATATCAATCTATATATACTGTATATCAATCTATATATACATCTATATATATATATATATATAGAGGTCGACCGATTATGATTCTTCAACGCCGATACCGATTATTGGGCCGATACTTCATATATATATATATATATATATATATATATAGTTGTAATAATGACAATTACAACAATACTGAATGAACACTTTTATTTTAACTTAATATAATACATAAAGAAAATCAATTTCTCCAAAAAATAATGAAACATCTTCAATTTGGTTTAAATAATGCAAAAACAAAGTGTTGGAAAAGAAAGTAAAAGTGCAATATGTGCCATGTAAAAAAGCTAATGTTTAAGTTCCTTGCTCAGAACACAATAACATATGAAAGCTGGTGGTTCCTTATAACATGAGTCTTCAATATTCCCAGGTAAGAAGTTTTAGGTTGTAGTTATTATAGGACTATTTCTCTCTATACCATTTGTATTTCATATACCTTTGACTATTGGATGTTCTAATAGGTACTTTAGTATTGCCAGCCTAATCTCGGGAGTTGATAGGCTTGAAGTCATAAACAGAGCAATGCTTGAAGCACAGCGAAGAGCTGCTGGCAAATGCAGGAAAGTGCTGTTTGAATGAATGCTTACGAGCCTGCTGCTGCCTACCACCACTCAGTCAGACTGCTCTATCAAATCATAGACTTAATTATAATATAATAACACACAGAAATACGAGCCTTAGGTCATTAATACGGTCAAATCCGGAAACTATCATTTAGAAAACAAAATGTTTATTCTTTCAGTGAAATACGGAACCTTTCTGTATTTTATCTAACGGGTGGCATCTCTAAGTCTAAATATTGCTGTTACGTTGCACAAACTTCAATGTTATGTCATACTTATGTACAATTCTGGCAAATTAATTACGGTCTTTGTTAGGAAGAAATGGTTTTCACACAGTTCGCAATGAGCCAGACCCATTCCAGCCTTGTGTAGGTCTACAATCTTGTCCCTGACATCCTTGGAGAGCTCTTTGGTCTTGGCTATGGTGGAGAGTTTGGAAGCTGATTGATTGATTGCTTCTGGCTTCCAGGTGTCTTTTATACAGGTAACAAGCTGCGGTTAGGAGCACTCCCTTTAAGTGTGCTCCTAATCTCAGCTCGTTACCTGTATAAAAGACACCTGGGAGCCAGAAATCTTTCTGATTGAGAGGGGGTCAAATACTTATTTCCCTCATTAAAATGCAAATCAATTTATAACATTTTTGACATGCGTTTTTCTGGATTTTTTTGTTGTTATACTGTCTCTCACCGTTCAAATAAACCTACCATTAAAATTATAGACTGATCATTTCTTTGTCAGTGGGCAAACGTACAAAATCAGCAGGGGATCAAATACTTTTTTCCCCCACTGTACATCTATATATATATAGGGCCATACTATATATACATCTATATATATATAAAGGGTTATATGTCAATCTAGAAGAGGATTATCTATCTTGGATGTAATTTTAATGGAGTTGATGAAGAGGGAGAGCCTGCTAGAGAGTGCTCGCGGGTGCACTGATTTAAAGCAAAGGTATTCGAGTGAAAGACTGGAGCTGCAATTAAAAAAACTGTAATCTTTACAATGAAAAAACAAGGTGACCCCCGAAAGCCAGATGGAGATGGTGAAATTAGAAGCACATTCAGTCTTTATATTACTGTAGCATAGACTATGCTGCAGCAAATGTAGGCCTACCTGTCACAAGAAAAAAAGTTACCATGATGAGATACTGTAGGTCTACATCAATACTGAGATGGGCTGTCTGTCCACACCCTGAGCGTTGATTCATCATGCAGAGGACGTAGAGAAGCCAGATTTAGACATCACATATCATTTAACAGTTCCATTTAACACCATATAAATAATTTATTTTAATTCACTGGTTTCTCTCAGTTATTTATCCTGGGAAAAGGGAGTGGTTTTGAACGGTAAACCCAGTAAATCTCGGTTACCGGGTTCCCGCCATTCAACCCTAATCAGCATCCATCCTGAACATCCTCCATGCCTCACAGTGGCAAACTCTCATGATGATTGTTCTCTATCAGGTCATGTACTGTACAGGTCATATACCCATTTGAGACAGAAGATGTGGTATATGACCTGTAAAAAATACAAGGCAATGTTTGTATGACCCCCTTTCAAAAAGCCCCTTATTTACTACTTTCTTGGAGGTATACCCCTTTTTATACATATCAGTGGGTAACTGGCACATTAGTAGGGGTGTTGTTAAACCATGGAGGCTGTTTGCATTTCAAATTAGGGAGGTGTTAAACAATGGAATTGTTCATGTGATTACCAGCAAGAAAGCAGTGAACCATTCACACAGACCTGATACCTGTATTTTTGTTGCAGGAATCATGACTAGGTCTTTAGCTGGCTTTTATTTGTCCATGTTTTTTAACCCCTAACCCTTTTCAGATATACCAAAAAGCTGTTATAAAAAAGAAGGAATGGTAAAATAGTGGGATTTTGGTCTGTGTATGAAATGGATAATAGAGTAGCTCTGATATGATGGTGGTAACCCCATCCATGCTCTTCTGATCCCCTCTCCTATCTATCCTCCATCATTTTCTCACACCCCTCAGACAGACAGAGTTTCCAGTCATTTGCACATAGCTGCACATAGAGGACTGAGCGGGGGAATTTACGATCGTCAGGCGCAGTTATTCTCACCCCTCTATAAAGCTGTCGTGGATTTACCGCTGCCACCATGTCACCCGCGTCATTAAAATGTAAAAGTTTGCCGCCGCGCCACCGAGAAAGTTGCAAATGATGCCAGAGAGCGGCTTCTATGGCTCTGCTAACTGAAATTTACCCAGCAGCTCCGAGTAGTGTGTGCACCTCAGTCAGACTGAATCACAAGCTGTCACAGCTCCCATCACACTCAGTAAACCTTATGAGAGAGATTTCAGACGGAAGTCTAAAACCCACTTGCTTTTAACTTGTTAACATTTCTGGACAATAAAGTTGGATGATTTAGCAGTGCGGGGAAACCACATATTGAGATTTGATTTGATTAAATATGGCACCATCTGTCGTGAATGTTTTTATCTTAGTTAGTTATTTCTTCAAGCCAAAGAGCATAGTAGAGTTCTCACATATAAAGTCTCTTACATTTTCACAGTTGCCCAAAGCCCAACAGTATCTGACACAGAGATAGGGGATTCAAGAAAGGCCCAGCTTGCGACCTAGACTAGAACAAAGCCTGGGCATCATTTAAATACCTTCCCCCTTATTGTGTCTCCAGGTTTGGGAAGCACCGCAATGGAGACAAGATGGAGCATAAGGGGCCGAGTAAATCTAAGATGGAGGACACACAGGCGTCTGAGGAGGAGATGCTACGGATGAAACTGGAGCAGGAGAGGTGAGTGTGTGTTTGTGCCTGTGCATGTGTTTACAGGGCTCGCCCGGCTTGGTAATAGCCTCACAATTAAGTCTGTGAGGAGAATGCACAGCGCTGCTACATGCCGCTGCCCGGGAAAATGTGCAAACTGCCCAATTAACTAAATGGGGCGGTGTGGAAAGAGGAAAGTTCTGGGAAAGCATTCCGATGTCAATTTGTAAACGTCCAGACCTTTTATAACAGTACATTAAATGAATCATTTCTAAAGATTTTTTGCTTTGTGCCATTGAATGGACCTGACCTGCTAATGGTCCTGGTTCGCTCCTTCTGCTTTGACTGATTGAATGGCCGGTCTCATTAGAATTGTCAAATCAATGTTGTAGGGCATTTCTCTTTTCTTTTTGGCAGTAAAAAGGTTGTTAATCGTTCAAGAATTTGGCGTTTGGTTTCGTCATCCTGGACTCTATTAGTCCCTCGATGTTTTAGGGGACGTTGAGGCCTCTGTATAGTTACATCCCAAATTGCACCTTATTCCCTATATAGTGCACTACTTTTGAACAGATGGCACCCTATTCCCTATATAGTGCACTACTTTTGACCAGATGGCACCCTATTCCCTACATAGTGCACTACTTTTAACCAGAGCCATATGGGGCCAGGTCAGAAGTAATGCATTATAAAGGGAATAGGGTGCCATTTGGGACACAGGCTATGTATGTATGTATGAGTGAACGGACATATTTGTTTTTTGTTTTCTCCGCCTCATTCTTTCCTTGCAGACAAGCTCTATTAAATTCACTTGACTGAAGGAGACAATATCAGTGGCTGTGTGAATGGAACGAGGGGCTTGCTGCCTCTATTGTTCTCTGCAAGCCAAATGAACGACAAATGAACTTGGTTATCAAACTACTGTTGGTAATGAAGGTAATTGAAAATAAACAATGGAGTTGATATTGCTCTCAGTGGAAAGAGAGGGAGGGAGTGAGGATAGCTGCCTGTCGGATACGCACGCACACACACACACACACACACACACACAACAATGGTCTTCCTATTCAATGGGACATCTGGAGACAGTCTTCATAGAGGCTAGACTGTGACATGCAGGGAATGTCTTGTCTTGTGCTCTGTGAGCCCTGGCTGTCCCTCTGGCTGCTGGCCCAACACATTGCCAGCACGCCCCAGAGACCCACAGCCTTCCTATCCAGAGCCTTCCAAAGCCCCTGTCCCTTTGAGGCTCTCCCAAACGTCTGCCATGCAAAGCCGGTATAAAACAGCACAGACACAGACTGGGGCTAAGCCTAAAACATGCCCTCACCCTTCCCCTCCTTTCCTTACTCCCCTCACTCCCCAATCACTATTTGTCTGGATCTTGACTTGTATACGTTTCTCATTCTCCCATTTAGTCTGTTTCCTCTCCGTTCTGCATGTCTAAGCCCTAGTGTCAGAGCACTGGAGCATTATACAACAGGGCCACTTTCCTTTCCCCTTCTCACCATCCCAAAATGCCATCACTTAACCAGAATGGAAATTCTAAATTGACTCTCAGATAATGGAAATGGAATCTGGGAATCCTTTGGGAAATCGTCTGTGGTATTAATACAGTAACCTGACGTCTCGAGGAGGAGGGAGCTGGCTCAGCCTGATATTCAAAGCATGGCAGTTCAGGGGGGCGACAGTTCCAAAATCAATTACCTCTGTATTTTGGGTTGTGTTACGCCACTCAGAGGTACAAATTTTGATAGAGGTGGTGTGCTGACACAGAGTGGGTCTTGCTCAAGGCAAATGTACTGATTGATTATATAGGGCCCATTGAGACTGGGTTATTTTAGACACAGCGGTTATGATATTATGGATCGAGGGAGCGGGGGAAACGGGGACTGTATTTCTAAAACTAGCGCACGTACAGTAAGCCCAGCAGGGGAAGTGTCAGGGATGTCGGGATGGCCCGTTGCCAAACACACCGCTCAGCTGACACCAACGATTTAATTGAAGCACACTTTTTGACCGGAGCTTTTAGTGATTCTAAATATATATGATCGCCATATATATTTTACCTCTATTTAACTAGTCAAGTCAGTTAAGAACAAATTCTTATTTACAACAATGGCCTAGGAACAGTGGGTTAACTGCCTTGTTCAGGGGCAGAACAACAGAATTTTACCTTGTCAGCTCAGGGATTTGATCTAGCAACCTTTCTGTTATTGGCCACCCCTCTAATCACCTGCCTCCCCTAAAGAAAAGATGTAGAGAAGGTTAGGGTGGATTAATGTGATATCCTAGTTGTAGTCTGTGTACCCTCTTCTTCCCTGGTCTGGTCTCTAGTCTTCCCTGTGGCTCAGTTGGTAGAGCATGGTGTTTGCAACGCCAGCATGGTGTGTGCAACGCCAGGGTTGTGGGTTTGATTCCCACGGGGGGCCAGTACAAAAAAATGAATGAATGAAATGTATGCATTCACTACTGTAAGTCGCTCTGGATAAGAGCGTCTGCTAAATGACTAAAATGTAAATGTAAAAAATGCTATGAGGAAACTATAAAACAGATGGCATGTGTTACATATCTAGGAGTCTGACCTTAATAACATTATAAAAAGTATGGTTTCGATTACAGTGTTAAGAGACACTATTAGACCAAGTTTATTCTGCATAATAGCCTCCATGTATTGTAGTCTTGTGTTTATATCTGTGTGCCTCAGATATAGTAGAAACACTGATGCTGAAATATCATCCACCAGGGTACAGAACCCAGCAGTGCAGTGATGAACCATTCTGAAGTTGATAAAGAGTCATCATCAGCACCATTTGTTTTGCTATAATCTCACAAATGATATGCAACTGCCTGCCTGCCTGCCACCTGTGTTGCTGTTCAGCAGACTCCATTCCTCATCAAGCGCTTCATTAAGACCTAGCTGGAGAGGCCCTCCACAGCCACACACACAGACACACAGACACACAGACACACACACACACACACACACACACACACACACACACACACACACACACACACACACACACACACACACACACACCGCCCTCAGCACAACAGCCATTACAAGGCTTTATGCCTGTGGACAACCGCTGGCTACTCTACCTGATTGCACCACACTGAGGGACTGGCATGATTCTCTTTGATTGGTACCATGCAGGTTGGATGGGGTAGGAATAGTACAGAGAGTCCGTGTGTTTCAGGGAATCCGTTTGAGCAAGGTAAGGTACAGGATCACTCATCTTTATAATGAGTGGTTATTTGGGATACAAGGCGATTCCTAGATTGCTTGCTCAGGCCAATCCCTTTGAACGCGCTGATTCTCTCTCTCAGTGCCTGGGGTTTTGTGTGGCCTGCCGTCAATCAAGCAGAGAGATTCCAAGAGGAGGATATGCATTATTCCCTTTCATGCCTCCTGGTGTGCTGAGATTGGGATTGTCTCATTGTTTTGTCAGTTTACCAGAGCATCTGTCTGAAGCCAGGTCTAAATCCACCTCACAGTAGCAACCTGCTGGTGTCTGCTGCCTCTGTCTTAAACTGTATCCAACTGCAACCCTTCCTTCACCCTCCTTCTCCCCCCCTCTCTCTGTTTCTCCCCCCCTCTCTCTGTTTCTCCCCCTCTCTCTGTCTCTCTGTTTCTCCCCCCCTCTCTCTGTTTCTCCCCTCTCTCTGTCTCTCTGTTTCTCCCCTCTCTCTGTCTCTCTGTTTCTCCCCCCCTCTCTCTCCCTCTATTTCTCTCACTATTTCTTTCTCTCTCTGTGACTGTGGTGTGAGATTATGATGTCCCTTCTCTTATCTGGTTGGCTCCTCTGAGCTTCTAATCAGTGGCTCACACTCCTCCACTCCTCCATCCCTTCATCTCACTCTCCTCCTGCTCCCAGACCAGAAGCCTTGTAGTGCCTGTTTGGCTGTTTCCACCACGTCTGCCTGTTTGTTTGGTTTCCTGCTGATGCCAGCCAACCAAAGACAAGGTATACTGCTCCTGTTCTGCAGTTTGTCAGTCAGCAGTTACAGTAGCATCACACAACACAAGTGTGGTTGGTCGGGTTTCAAGGAACTAGTAGCTGCATGATCAACTAGCTTTCCATTTCCTTATTTTAGAATGCAGATGGACCCTGTATTAATGTAAAACTACAGACCTCAGCATCACATCAGTGTGGCTGGCTGGTTTTGGGGAATTAAGCCTCAACAGCAACAATGTTTCTTTCTATTTTAGAATTAGTACTGAAACGTCAGTTGAGAGTATATAAAGTGTACGACTTTCCTCTGTTAAATGAGATTAGAAATGAAACTTGTGTTAATGTCTTACTAATTACAGTGTCTGTAATTACGCAGCAGGTACTTCATAACTTGTTACTGCACTAAGTTAATGTGTGTTAGTCATTATCTCAGCTGATCCCTTCATAACAGTAATTGTTTTACCAAATAATTAGCTTCGTTATTTAATTTTTTTTGTAACGTGTTGCTGTCTGTCGTCATTAACATGTTGAGTTCAATGAGAGATCAAAGGAACTGATTGCAGGCCTGATTATATTTGTAATTATTTGATACTCAATTAATTTGATAATTGATACACTGCAGCAAGCTACATGTGATTATTACAGAATTTAATTGTGCCCAATTGTTTGCCTGATAAAATTCTGTAAAATAAAGTGTCAACCTTAAGGAGTCTGTCCATCAGAGTCTTAATGGGAGCACAGTCCTTTGCACACAAGATTGTACTTTTGTGGGGGGGGGGGGGGGGTTCTCAACCCATTTGTTTGAATGTGGGAAGAAAAAATATATGCAAGATGTCTACAAGAGTTACTAAAGAAAGCAATGCATTCTGTTTCATCCCGCCTCTGCAACCAAGCATATTGAACAGCCAGACTCTCTCCAAGTGGAACTCTGGAAGTGCAGACTTGGTAATGAGCGTTTGAATACAGCCGCCTCCTCCCTCCCTCCCTCTCTCTCTCACCCCCCCCCCCCCCCTTGAAAGACATACGGAGGAGGGTGCATTGGCTTCATCCGTCCAGAATTACACAGACTTGTTTGATAAACACTCCAATTTATTCAGAGCACAGAAGAAGGACCTCAGGCGAGCCGACTTGTCAGTAGTGCACCGCTCTCTCTGCAACTTCAACTCTCTCCTAACTTTCTCTTTGAAAATGAAACAAACATGGCGGATTCTTCTCTCAGCTTAATGCAGTGACTCACACTTCTGAGTTGTTTACTGTTGAGGGGAAGCTTGTGGTTTTAATTGTGATGTGTGTGTGTGTGTGTGTGCTAGTTGTGTGATGCTAAGGAGCTCTCTTCTAACAGCAACGAAGACAACAAATGAAGAAGGAAGCCACTTACCTGGAATCGAGGAAAGAAACCTTCTAGTGTTTTAAGAGATTGTCAGTCACAACCTCAATGATAAACTCCTGAATTGGCATAATCCCTTCCATTACAGTATCTAGAGCATCCTGGGCTAAGAGAAATAGAGGAGAGAACATGTTAAGAAGAGAGGAGAGTAAGGACAGAGAAGAGGAGAGGAGAGGTGAGAGTAGTAAGGATAGAGTAAAGAGACAGGAGAGGTGAGAGAGTCCACAGTAGAGAGGAGAGACACTGCTTAGTTAATTAAGGGTGATGCAGTAATGGAGTGCTTAGTGTAGGCAGAGCTATTCCTCATGTCAACACCACACTGGGTCATTAATTACGTAATGGAGTTAAGGCTGGACGTTGGGAGGGTAGGGGGGCGGGCAGTTACCCTACTACACCGACCAAGCAAGCAAATGGGGCCTACCCACCACATGGCACAGGGGTTCGGATAGGGGGGAAATGTGCCATGGAACCCTGGTCGTGAGTTGGTCAGCATGTGTGATGACTGTCATGTCTGCTAAATGACTTAAATGTAAAAATGTAATGTTACACTGGCATTGTAGGCAATCTGGCTGCTGTTGGTTGGCCCTCAGCTAGAGGTGCTAAGCCATCTGATCTGACGCTGAAGCTCTTCTCTTTCTCGCTCTCTCTCTCTCTCTGTCCTGTCTGTGTCTGTCTGTCTGTCCTGTCTATTTGTCATGTCTGTCTGTCCTGTCAATCTGTCCTGTCTGTCCTGTCTATCTGTCCGGTCTGTCTGTCTGTCTGTCTGTCTGTCTGTCTGTCTGTCTGTCTGTCTGTCTGTCCTGTCCTGTCCTGGTGTCTGTCTGTCTGTCTGTCTGTCTGTCTGTCTGTCTGTCTGTCTGTCTGTCTGTCTGTCCTGTCCTGTCCTGTCCTGTCCTGTCCTGTACATCTGTCCTGTCTATCTGTCCTGTCTATCTGTCCTGTCTATCTGTCCTGTCTATCTGTACTGTCTATCTGTACTGTCTATCTGTACTGTCTGTCTGTACTGTCTATCTGTCCTGTCCATCTGTACTGTCTATCTGTACTGGCTATCTGTACTGTCTGTCTGTACTGTCTGTCTGTACTGTCTATCTGTCCTGTCTATCTGTACTGTCTGTCTGTACTGTCTATCTGTCCTGTCTATCTGTACTGTCCATCTGTCTGTACTGTCTATCTGTCCTGTCTATCTGTCCTGTCTATCTGTACTGTTTATCTGTACTGTCTATCTGTCCTGTCTATCTGTCCTGTCTATCTGTACTGTCTATCTGTACTGTCTGTCTGTACTGTCTATCTGTCCTGTCTATCTGTCCTGTCTGTCTGTACTGTCTATCTGTCCTGTCTATCTGTCCTGTCTATCTGTACTGTTTATCTGTACTGTCTATCTGTCCTGTCTATCTGTACTGTCTATCTGTACTGTCTGTCTGTACTGTCTATCTGTCCTGTTTGTCTGTACTGTCTATCTGTACTGTCCATCTGTCTGTCTGTCTGTACTGTCTATCTGTCCTGTCTATCTGTCCTGTCTATCTGTACTGTTTATCTGTACTGTCTATCTGTCCTGTCTATCTGTACTGTCTATCTGTACTGTCTGTCTGTACTGTCTATCTGTCCTGTCTGTCTGTACTGTCTATCTGTACTGTCTGTCTGTACTGTCTGTCTGTGCCATGCAGTCTAATGTCGCCAGTCTTGCCGCTCCACCCATTATCCCATTTGAACACTGATATTGTATTTTTATGAATTTGATTAGTCAGTGAAGAGCCTAAAGCCTTGAATTCCCACTGGGTTTCCGTAAAAACCTGTCATAACATCATTGTCTGGTCTTACTGGCAGGGGTGTGACATCAGTTTGGGCAGGTGCCGAGATGAGATGAGACTGCTGTGGCGGGAACTAATCTATATCACTCTGTTTCTGACACCCACAAGGTTGTGTGTGCTGTACAATAAGAGTCTGTCTCCCAAATGGCACCCTATTCCATATGTAGTGCACTACTTTTGGCCAGGGCCCATAGGGAATAGGGTGTCATTTTGGACACAGAAGAGACTGCACTGAAGGGATGGGATTTATGTAATAAATGTATATTATTTAGACAAATACAAATACACATCGTGGACAAGCCTGAGGAGTGTATAAATGACATGGGACATGAAACATCATGTGAGCACAATACCATCAAAATCTAATCCTTCTGATCATTCTGAGAAAATGGGATTTCCATGACTAAAAATAAACGAGCCAATCCTTTTGGAATTAGGTTATTGTGACATAGATAAATAGTCATTGTTTGGAATGTGATTATACTGTTATTATAATAGACAATATACAGACCCATGAGAACTCACTGATTCCAGCCTTGTTACCACGGCAATGCTGTCAATCATCTGTGAAGGATAGCCGATGGGGGTCAGAGGTTAGCTATGACCTGAGGTCATGGGGGAAATAGGGAATATCGCACAGACTGGGAGGTGAGATGACCCCCACGTAGAGCCTGGGAGAGTGTTGGGATGAATTGTGGTGTGTGGGTGGGTGGGGATGTATGTGTGTGTGTGTGTGTGTGTGTGTGTGTGTGTGTGTGTGTGTGTGTGTGTGTGTGTGTGTGTGTGTGTGTGTTGTGTGTGTGTGTTGTGTGTGTGCGCGCGCGCCCGTATACTGGTACATAAGTGTTTTCGTTACCCCTCTGGTAGGACACAGCATCTGGATCTACTACCCAGGCTGGTGGCTGCTGCAGTGCTGGCATGCAGGGACACCAGCAGGGGTTCATCCCTCTGTCCTCACCACCGCTCCCCTGTTACCCCTGTCCCAGTCCCCCATTCCCACAGCTCCAGATCACCTTTCGCCCCTCACTCCCCCCTTGTAAGCCTGGGTCTTGTTTTCCGTGGAAGGAGAGACAGGCATTCATAGTCCAGGTCAACTGTATGAGGCAGGAAAGGCCCTGAAAGGCCCTGTTGTGTGGAAGGAAAGAGGGAAGAGGTCCCAGGGAGCTGGGGCGGGGGAGGAAGAAGAGAACAGGGTCCGGGTGGAAGAGGAGTTGGAGGAGAGATCAGAGACGGACTGTTTTCTCTCTGGTTAGAGGACCCAGGGGAGGGATCTATACACTCTCCTCAGGAAGATCCCCTGCCAACCATGGTCTGGATGGCCACTCCACGTCTGTGTCCCAAATGGTTCCCTATTCCCTACATAGAGCGCTTTGGGCCCTGGTCAAACGTAGTGGACTACATAGGGAATAGGGTGCCATTTGGGATGCCTCGCAGTTCTCCACCGGCCACACATCTGAATAACTCAGCGTGCTGTCTGTCCTCCATTAGACTTATCTTCTCTTTTCTGGGGGAAAGAAAAACAGGCTAAAGATGTTAGGAATAGCCCAATGAGATGAAGAGCCCTGCGATAGATGTGGGAGGTAGATAGACTTAAAAGTAGGAATGTTGTTGTAAGTCTGTCTATGAAGGAAATTATATATCTCTAAGTGAATTTGAAAAGGCTGCAATGTGTAGTGTCTGCAGACACTATGAAACCAACAGACTATCTTGGGTTTCATCCCAAATGTCACCCTAGCACCCTACATAGTGTATTACTGTCGAACAGGGCCCTTAGGGCTCTGGTCAAAAGTAGTTCACCATATAGGGAATGGGGTTCCATTTGGGATGCAGTCCTTTAAGACTCCACTAGAAGCTCCCTAACCTTTCCCTATTTCCCCCAGCCGATACCAACCCCTCAAATGCCTCGTTTCAAAAACCAACCCTCTTTTCAGGCATCCTCACAATGGCTTTCATGTGTTTTATTCCCTAAATAACAGTATGAAATATTGAGTTATAGCACTGCTGACCTTTTCTTCTCTCTCTCTCTCTCTCTCTCTCTCTCTCTCTCTCTCTCTCTCTCCCATCTCTCTCTCTCTCTCTCTCTCTCTCTCTCCCCATCTCTCTCTCTCTCTCCCATCTCCCCATCTCTCTCGCTCTCTCCCGCATCTCTTTCTCTCTCTCTCCCCATCTCTCTCTCTCTCTCTCCCCATCTCTCTCTCTCTCTCCCCCATCTCTCGCTCTCTCTCCCCATCTCTCTCTCTCTCTCCCCTCTCTCTCCTCTCTCTCCCCCATCTCTCTCTCTCTCTCCCCATCTCTCTCTCTCTCTCCCCATCTCTCTCTCTCTCTCCCTCCCTGCCTCTCTCCACCCCCCTCCCTCCCTGCCTCTCTCCGTCCCTCCTCTCCAGGATCCAGGCGAAGACGAGGGAGTTCCGTGAACGTCAAGCGTCGGTGGCGAGGGAGAGGGAGTACGCTGAGATCCTGGACATCAACCCCAACCTGAACTGCACCTTTAGCTCCAACGAGGACGAGGAGCACCCCTACGCGGGCATCGGCTCTCTGGACGGGTCATCCGAAGACAGCAGACAGGAGCCCCTCCAAGGGCCCCAGCCCCCCCAGGACAGCGTTCCAGACCAGCCCGACCTGGAAGCCCTCTATGCCCAGGTCAACAAGCCTCGCAACGGACACCCTCCCTCAGCTGACAGGTAGGGGGCATGGCTACCCACCACCTACACTAGCAACTCCAAAAACAGTCAGCAACTAACAGCATCATCAACAACAGCAACACCTCACCTCCATCTCCTACAACACCAACAACACCATCAACAACAACACCACCACCACCACCCAAAACCAACAACACCACAACCACCACCACCCAAAACCAACAACACCATCAACACCATCACCACCCAAAACCAACAATACCATCAACACCACCACCCAAAACCAACAACACCGTCAACAACAACAGCACCAACAACACCATAAAAAACAGCACCAACACCTAAAATCAACAACACCATCAAAAGCAACAGACCACCAGCGCCCCCATCACCATCTGGCTCATCTACAATGCACACAGCCAGACACACAACCACGGTCTTCCATTTAAACCTCATTTATTAAAGATGGGGGGGGTGTATTTCTTTCTCTTTTTCAAATTGTTTTATTTGTCACACATGTCACACATACTGTGCAAGAATACCACAGGCAGGTTTTTACACTGTGTCCCTTAGGCACTGCGAGACCCAGGTAGATTGTGGATTCTTACAGCGGGGGCAAATCCGTCAATAATTCTGTTCTCAGGGTGTGAAAAATGTAATATCAGAACAACGCTCACTTTTATTGTCCAGGGTCATGTCTAATCCTCCCCTGCTTCCACACACCTTGTCTGGAGGCGCTCTGCATCACTGTCAATGCACGCGCACACACACACACACACACACACACACACACACACACACACACACACACACACACACACACACACACACACACACACACACACCCACCCACCACTGTCAGTAAAGCTTCTCTGGCCAATAAGGGAGAAGGTCATCTATAAACCCAGGAGTCAACAGGAATATATGATGTGATAAAAAATACAGCTTGGTATTATTACATTGTTTAGCTATGTTAATTAGTGTGAGGAAGGCATTGGTATTCTGAAGAGCTATTTTGAAGATTCTGCTATGCTTGTATGTACTTGGGCTTTTTGAGTTTGTTTTTTTTACTCTGGCTTTTGTCGGTAGTACATTGGTTTGTTACAAATGAACCCTATTCCCTTCATAGTGCACTACTTTTGACCAGGGCAGTATACAGTTCAGGGAATAGCGTGCCATTTGGGACACAGCCATTGTATTACTGATACATTGCCAGTGATCTGTTAAAAGCATCCAATGCTGGGAGTCTTTTGGTTTGGCAAAAATGCTGTGTTTTCAGTTCCCCATTAGCTTATGATGGGAACTGCTTTAGTTTCCCAAAACAAAAAAAGGAAGGAAGGCAAATATTTATCACAAACACAAGTTTCATAAATATGGCAAAAAGTATGTCATGTCGAGGGACCAAAGTTCTCAGTTGCATTTCTCACCGCTCTCTACAATCTGTTATTTAAGACATGCTCCGGTACTTTGGCGACTAAGAAAGTATTTTTTAACCTCCCTCTTTGGGCTGGATATATCAGTGTGTAGGTCATACATGAAGAATTACTGTCTCTCCTCAATTAGCCACCAAATCCCGAGTTGTTCTCTTGAAGCTGTGCTGTACCATTTTCCCTAAATTTCTCCCCACGTGGACCATCTCCCTTACAATTCCAGTTCTAGACAATTCTTAGTTCAGCCCCTCACATTTGAGTGACAGCTTGCGAGAGGCCTGTCCAGAGTTATCCAATGAGGTTACAGTGCAGGCCCAACGGCTCAGTGGGCACAGCAGAGAGAGAGCAATGACGTGGTGCACATACACTATATATACAAAAGTATGTGGACTCCCCTTCAAATGAGTGGATTCGGCTATTTCAGCCACACCCATTGCTGACAGATGTCTAAAATCGGGCACACAGCCATGCAATCTCCATAGACAAACATTGGCAGTAGAATGGTCTTACTGAAGAGCTCAGTGACTTTCAACGTGGCACCGTCATAGGATGTCACGTTTCCAACAAGTCAGTTCGTGAAATTTCTGCCCTGCTAGAGCTTCCCCGGTCAGCTTTAAGGGCTGTTATTAAGTGGAAACATCTAGGAGCAACAACGGCTCAGCCGCAAAGTAGTAGGCCACACAAGCTCACAGGACAAGACCGCCGAGTGCTGAAGCGCGTAGCACGTAAAAAATAGTCAGTCCTCGGTTGTAACACTCACTACCGAGTTCCAAACTGCCTCTGGAAGCAACGTCAGCACAAGAACTGTTCGTCGGGAGCTGCATGAAATGGGTTTCTATGGCCAAGCAGCCACACACAAGCCTAAGATCACCATGTGCAATGCCAATCGTCGACTGGAGAGGTGTAAAGCTCACCGCCATTGGACTCTGGAGCAGTGGAAACACGTTAACTGGAGTGATGAATCACACTTCACCATCTGGCAGCCCGACAGACGAATCTGGGTTTGGTGGATGACAGGAAAACGCTACCTGCCCGAATGCATAGTGCCAACTGTAAAGTTTGGTGGAGGAGGAACAATGGTCTGGGGCTGTTTTTCATGGTTCGGGCTGGGCCCCTTAGTTCCAGTGAAGGGAAATCTTAACGTTACAGCATACAATGACATTTTAGACGATTCTGTGCTTCCAACTTTGTGGCAACAGTTTGGGGAAGGCCCTTTCCTGTTTCAGTATGACAATGCCCCCATGAGCAAAGCGAGGTCCATACAGAAATGGTTTGTCGAGATTGGTGTGGAAGAACTTGACTGGCCTGCACAGAGCCCTGACCTCAACCCCATCGAACACCTTTGGGATGAATTGGAATGCCAACTGCGTGCCAGGCCTAATCGCTCAACATCAGTGCTCGACCTCAGTAATGCTCTTGTGGCTGAATGGAAGCGAGTCCCCGGAGCAATGTTCCAACATCTAGTGGAAAGCCTTCCCAGAATTGTGGTGTCCATGTACTTTTGGTCATGTGGTTTATCTGCACGTGTGACGTAGACACAATTTTCGGGGACCACTTTTGGCTACTACTTTCAGATCTAGGGAGGGAGATTGTCCCAGTAGGAGTGTGTGTGCTTGTGCGTGTGTGTGAGCATGTGTGCGTGGGCTAGCGCATCTGTGAATGTGTCTGTGTAGACTACCAATGAGAAATCATTCCCTACTACCATACTATGACAGCCCAGTAGATATGACAAGGCTATCCACCCCTCCATTAACCTGCTAAATCCATGTTCCAATACTTTCTGGGCTTAGGAAAGGCCGTCAGTCCATATGTCTGATTTGAAGGTCAGTGTGGGTAGATGGTAGCATATGTTTCCTGAGGATATTGTTGTCTCATAGTGGCCAGTGAAACAGCACCAATCCTGACACTGACTGTGACCGTATTGATAAGACTTATGGTTGGCTGGAAAACAAATCTTAACATACTCAACAATACTACAACTCTTAGCATAAATCGAATATTTTTGGTCTTCGTGATACTTGTTTCTTGACGATGGCATTCAATGAATGGTGTTGGTTTTGATAATAAAATGACATTTTGAAACTGTCATTGTTCTACTAAGAGTTTCTGAGTATCTTGTCATCCCCCTGTGATGTGTGATTACCAGACGGCTGGAGTAGCTCCTGGTGGCTTCATGGTGATGATCCAATTCATTTCCCTCAGTGACACTTAGACCTATTTATAGAAATGTTTCAGCTTACTGCAAATTCTCTGTCAGAGAAAACAAGAGTTAGCGATGCACAAGTAGATGCACGATTCTCTCTCTCTCTCTCTCTCTCTCTCTCTCACACACACACACACACACACACACACACACACACACACACACACACACACACACACACACACACACACACACACACACACACACACACACACACACACAAGCTAAATGGCTGCTTGTCATTACTTAGACTTTGCCAAATCTTGATTTCGCTGTGTGTGTGGTAGCGCTCCATGTTTCACAGGAACACTGTAATGTTTCTTCCCTCCTTGTACAAATTGGTGAGATGTCGCTTGCATAGTAGCATGAATACATTAGCCCTGGTAGAAGCTCGCCAGACGGTAGATCTCTCTGGAGTTGAGACGTTCTTTTAAAGTTGCCCTCTTATTTGGGGCCTCTTGTTTCATAGGGTCATGTTTGATGCAGATAACAACATTCATATAGGCTTATTTTACTATAGTGAGATTAAAGCTGAAACATAAGTACTTTTCAGAATGGAGACTGGGTGTCTGAGTCTGAAATATTCATAAGTCAAAATAGGTACCAGAATTCTGGCTGTAGCTGCTATCGTTGCATTGTTTGGATTTGATATTAAATATGCACCCTATGTTAGAGGTGGAGTTTTTGGTTTTGCACCTCTGGTTGATTTGCATATCTCGTGTATGCCAGCCTCAGTGGAATGTCTGTAATATTTGTCTGTGTGCCTGCGAGATTAATAATATGCGTTCATTTTTACTTAGCTCAAAGGCTCAGTATTTATACGACTACAGCAAATACATTCACATTCAAGACTGCCGTCATTTTCCTTGTCAAAACAAACATAAACAGTCATTTGCATTTTTAAATTAAAGTTAATGGAACTTTCATAGACTCAAATACAAAGAAGGAACACCGAAGAATTTCAAATTGGATTTGACTGTTACTGAAATATAAAGTGGGCTAAGTGGCATTTTGAAGTACAGTTTTAAATACGTTTTGAGGTGCTAATTTCCATAAACGTTAGAAAAACATTCCCCTCTGCTGAAGTTTTATTTTGCCTCACAGAATTCAACCAAAAGGAAAATATTGTCATCTTTGAAGAGATGACAGGGAGAATGAACTTCCTGTTTGAAGGTCACATGTCAGGAAGTGGATAAGGTTCGTCCAGGGAGAGGAACTGCTTCTGTGTTGTCAGTCACCAGAATTAATGACAAGGACAACTAGGCATTTAACCTTGGTTTGGGTACAATTACACACGCTTCTGTTGGTGGCTTCTCACGGCGACAAACTTAAATCAAAGGGGCATGTTGCGGCTTTAATGCTGAGGCAATAAATAAATCAAGTGCATGTATATTCAACATGAAATAAAGATATCACTGGATGTGCTGATGCACACGCATGCCAAGGTTATTTATCCAAATGCCTGCTCCTTCTTTGACCGACCAGCAGATTTTAGCCCGTCATGGATGACTGAATACGAATTCATGCCTTTGTAATAACATAAATGCAAACACGCATGCAGCACACAGGACATAAGATGCCAAAAAACATATATAATACTGGTACAGTCTTGGAAAGAGACCCTCTAAACCTGGAGAGACTGACATTAGGTTATATTTCTCTCCATATCTTATCGCTGCCATGTTAAGGCTATTCATCTGATAATCATTTAGCATGCTGGAGACAGAGCGCAACTTCACAGTACCACTCACATTGAACTAGTTGTATTCTCCTGATTCATAGATAGTAATAGTACACTACAGCAGAGGTCACATGGTAATCACCAGATTTCTCCCCACTAACAGCTTCTCAATAACTCCAATGTGTTTGCTGTTCAGTTGGACAGGCTTGTGGCTGGTCTCTGGAGCACAGCAGACACACAGTAACACTGTATTTGTCTGTGTGAACCACAACGCAGCATCGAAGGCCGGAGGCACCAGACCCATAAGGTCTCTACTTTTTTTACATGGGCTGAGTGTGTGTGTGTGTGCGCGTGTGTGTGTGTGCGCGCGTGTATGCGTGCTCTATAATAGATCCTGGCTTTAATAGTGCCCTAATAGGAAGGTCAGTGTAACGGTAAAGCCAGACTGAGTCAGACATGAGGTTTATAGACCCTGGGAGATACGGGGAGCCAAGCCGTGACGCTTTGAATCCTGAATGTCACGCTGTATCACATTTTACTGTCACTTCAGGGGACGGCAGTACAACGGAGCTCATTTGGCTGTTTATAACCGACCCATGTGTTATTGGGCCTGGCTAAATGACAGGTGTTTTGACAACACTGTCAGGCTCTGTAAAACTGAAGGGCACCAATTGAAATGGAAGTATTTTTTTTCTTATACAGTTCGGGTCTTTATTAGGCTATGGTAATTATTGCCTTTGTAAAAGCTGGATGATAGTCTTTCTCAACTTTGGAAGTGTAATGCTAGAGTGTGATACCAGATTCATCATGGGAAGGTGAGCTCTCTTTCACTTACCTGCGCAGACGATATATAGCTAGCTATATAAACAGTTTTTTGTGTGTTTTTTTAGTTCCTGTGTATCTGGAGACATGACCTCTTTTTTTAGACAGGCAGCTGACAAGTCAGCCCTAGCTCAATCCACCCACCAAGGACCCCTGGGTTTTTAGGTAGTTGGAGTCGGCTGCTTCTTTTCGAGCGACAACCTGACAGGTGCCAGGCTCCATGGGATTTAGGGAGAGAGGAGAGGAGCGTGAAACAAAGCGTCACCTTTTGACGCACTGATTTGATTGACTGCTACTCCCATTACGGGATACAGTCTCTAAGCCCCTTAAAGCCGGGGTGAGAGAGGCGGAGAGGAAGAGAAAGACGGGGCTGGTCTGAAGTAAGATGTGGCGGGCTTTGTGGTAGAAAGCCCTTGAAGCTGTCTGCAGCTCCAGAGGGACCTGCAAAACACACACACACAGAGAGAGAGAGAGAGAGGAGAGAAGAGAGAGAGAGAGAGAGGAGAGAGAGAGAGAGAGAGAGAGAGAGAGAGAGAGGAGAGAGAGAGAGAGAGAGAGAGAGAGAGAGAGATAGAGAGAGAGAGAGAGAGAGAGAGAGAGAGAGAGAGAGAGAGAGAGAGAGAGAGGAGAGAGAGAGAGAGAGAGAGAGAGAGAGAGAGAGAGAGAGAGAGAGAGAGAGAGAGAGAGAGAGAGAGAGAGGAGAGAGAGAGAGAGAGAGAGAGAGAGAGAGAGAACCAGCCACAACCCATAGAGCATCACCTGTAGAGGTAGAAACACATACTGTACTGTGACAAGGTGTTTTTATCTGCTAATTTCCCTCTAAATCCGCCATGCAGACCAAGACTTTGCATGGTGCTATAAATTGGATTATGAGGTGGCTAATGCATTTTCTGCAGCTGATAAAAGGTCAAAGCTTTTCATCCGGTGGAGAAACTATTTTTTTCTGGGGGATTCTGGAGAGGGAGCGTTGTGGGCGTGAGGGACGGGGGGAAGTGAGGACGTTAAAACGTTAATCTCCTGTGAGAGACACTCTTCACACCTCAAACAGGGCTCTTTCACAGCTGCCCAGCCGTGTTAATGTCAGGCCCCCTGCCGAGTGGAGCTACCGGCTGGCTGCTAATGCAGGTCCCACACCAGGGATCATCTTCCTCTTGCTCACCCTCTTCTTCATCAGCTCACATGGACTCCTTCTCCGTCATCCTCGTTAATGCCAGGACCCCTGCTCTGCAGAGCTACAGGCTAGCTGCTAATGTAGGTCTGACACCAGGGCCCCTCTTCCTCCTCCTCATCCAGTTGTTATCCCCCTTTGTCTTCATCATCATCATTATTATTATTATTAAGATCAGCTCCTCACCATCACTCACCCAGATGGATTCTCCAGTGTAACCCAGGTTGAAGCTGTAGGCATGAGTCTTATCTGTATCTGTCCACAGGTGTTGGAATGCCAGTTGTGGTGTTTAACGCTTGGCCCCATAAAGATGGCTGTTTCAGACACCTGCATACACCATACAGTACACATATACAGTAGGGGAAAAAAGTATTTGATCCCCTGCTGATTTGGTACGTTTGCCCACTTACAAAGAAATGATCAGTCTATAATTTTAATAGTAGGTTTATTTGAACAGTGAGAGACAGAATAACAACAAAAAAATCCAGAAAAACGCTAATGAGGGAAATAAGTATTTGACCCCTCTGCAAAACATGACTTAGTACTTGGTGGCAAAACCCTTGTTGGCAATCACAGAGGTCAGACATTTCTTGTAGTTGGCCACCAGGTTTGCACACATCTCAGGAGGGATTTTGTCCCACTCCTCTTTGCAGATCTTCTCCAAGTCATTAAGGTTTCGAGGCTGACGTTTGGCAACTCGAACCTTCAACTCCCTCCACAGATTTTCTATGGGATTAAGGTCTGGAGACTGGCTAGGCCACTCCAGGACCTTAATGTGCTTCTTCTTGAGCCACTCCTTTGTTGCCTTGGCCGTGTGTTTTGGGTCATTGTCATGCTGGAATACCCATCCACGACCCATTTTCAATGCCCTGGCTGAGGGAAGGAGGTTCTCACCCAAGATTTGACGGTACATGGCCCCTTCCATCATCCCTTTGATGCGGTGAAGTTGTCCTGTCCCCTTAGCAGAAAAACACCCCCAAAGCATAATGTTTCCACCTCCATGTTTGACGGTGGGGATGGTGTTGTTGGGGTCATAGGCAGCATTCCTCCTCCTCCAAACACAGCGAGTTGAGTTGATGTCAAAGAGCTCCATTTTGGTCTCATCTGACCACAACACTTACACCAGTTGTCCTCTGAGTCATTCAGATGTTCATTGGCAAACTTCATGTATATGTGCTTTCTTGAGCAGGGGGACCTTGCGGGCGCTGCAGGATTTCAGTCCTTCACGGCGTAGTGTGTTACCAATTGTTTTCTTGGTGACTATGGTCCCAGCTGCCTTGAGATCATTGACAAGATCCTCCCGTGTAGTTCTGGGCTGATTCCTCACCGTTCTCATGATCATTGCAACTCCACCAGGTGAGATCTTGCATGGAGCCCCAGGCCGAGGGATATTGACAGTTCTTTTGTGTTTCTTCCATTTGCGAATAATCGCACCAACTGTTGTCACCTTCTCACCAAGCTGCTTGGCGATGGTCTTGTAGCCCATTCCAGCCTTGTGTAGGTCTACAATCTTGTCCCTGACATCCTTGGACAGCTCTTTGGTCTTGGCCATGGTGGAGAGTTTGGAATCTGATTGATTGATTGCTTCTGTGGACAGGTGTCTTTTATACAGGTAACAAGCTGAGATTAGGAGCACTCCCTTTAAGAGTGTGCTCCTAATCTCAGCTCGTTACCTGTATAAAAGACACCTGGTAGCCAGAAATCTTTCTGATTGAGAGGGGGTCAAATACTTATTTCCCTCATTAAAATGCAAAATCAATTTATAACATTTTTGACATGCATTTTTCTGGATATTTTTGTTGTTATTCTGTCTCTCACTGTTCAAATGAACCTACCTTTAAAATGATAGACTGATCCTTTCTTTGTCAGTGGGCAAACGTACAAAATCAGCAGGGGATCAAATACTTTTTTCCCTCACTGTATGTTAACAACTGCATCATAACCTAAAGTCCTTGCATGGGTATTTTATGTCATTGAGTGTGTATATAGCGGGTGTGGGGCGGCAGGTAGCCTAGCGGTTAAGGGCGTTGGGCCAGTCACCAAAAGGTCGCTGGTTTGAATCCCCGAGCCGACTAGGTGAAATATACTGTCGCCGTGCCCTTGAGCAAAACTCTAATTGCTCCTGTAAGTCGCTCTGGATAAGAGCATCTGCTAATGACCAAAATGTAAAATGAACATGATTGTTCCAATGCTTCCTCGTTGTCTTATATGAATAATTATTAGTCATACTACAATTATAACATAATTTACTTAAGATAATCAAGTCCTTGTAATGTACATTGATTGCTTTGTTATTGTTTTTTTTATTGCCTGTTTGCTTGGCTCAATTAGCGCCAAATCAACCATCAATCTCAGGTGCATTTTATGGTAACATTTTAATTTAACATGCAATCAAAGCTGTTTTCTCATCACGTTGTAGATAGCATCCTGAGCGATTTTTGTATTAAAGAAGCCGTTCTTTTAATAATTCATATGGAAATAAATGAACATGTTGAGCTCATTGCATCTGTTTAATGGACATACGTGTTCAATAACTTCTTTCATCGACCTCAAGGGAATAAACATTTGTGTGTGTGTGTGTGTGTGTATGTGCGCGTGCCATGCAGTAATAGATACATTGCCTTAATGGTCTGCTGTTCTGCTATGTTAATTGCAGTTACACAGCAGCAGCACTTTATTATTTACTTGCATAATTCATGGTTGTCTGTTTGAAACGCATCTTGTTGTTCCAAGATGCTCTCAGTAAGTATTACATCCAGCTCCTTTAGCGTCTGTCCCAAATGGCACCCTATTCTATAGTGCACTACTTTTGGCCAAGGCTCCTAGGGCTCTGGCCAAAAGTAGTGCACTGTGTAAGGAATAGGGTGTCATGTGGGATGCCGACTTTCTCTCGCTTCCTTTCTACATCTACCAAGTAATACAATAGGTAAAGTAAAGACGGCTTTATTGAATTTACCTGTAGGAGTTTCCCCCAACTATTTCAGCTGCGGCGTTCTGAAAGTATTTTGTTTGCCTCTGACATCTGGTAATGTTTGTCATTACTCTTGTGTGTGTGTCCCTGAGAGGCTGGGAAACGAGTGTCACAGAAAACGTCTGGAGCACCGTTTCTCTTCAATGGAAGGGAATTTTATCCTATTCAGAGGAAGGCATGTGATGTATAACATAGGAGGTACAGAGAGGTTGTCTTCTAGTTTGACTTACAGTAACCCATGAGTCAATGTTGTTGGCAGAGAGAGTGAGTTTGGGTGCTACATATAAGATGTTATAGTCATAATGCTGAAAGGTGTTTTTCTCTCCATTTCAAGTACACAGTCCACACGCACGAGCACAAACAAATCATAGAAATAGACACGGGTACAGTACACACACATGTTATATACAGTAAGTGCATTTACCCACAAACCCCTCACACACACACACACACACACACACACACACACACACACACATATATAGACAGATATGTGGTGTGCATGCACCCTTTCCTCCCTCCCTCCTCTATCTGAATTCCAGCGATAGCACCTCGGCCTCTAATGTAGCAAATGTACATCAGCCTTATCGCCCGGCTTATGCACAGATAGCAACTTGTATCTTCGAGGCAAAGCAAGTGAATTATCTTCTACGTCTGTTATCGCTCATTTCTTCCCCCTGCTTTGGAGAGGAAAGGGGGGAGAGGAGAGCAGGGGAGAGGAGAGGAGAGGAGGGAGGGGAGAAGAGGAAGGGAGGGCAGAGGAGGGAGGGGAGAAGAGGAAGGGAGGGGAGGGGAGGGGAGAGGAGAGGAGAGGAGAGGAGAGGAGAGGAGAGAGGAGCCCCTGTGGGATGCGTATGATGAGATGGAGAGCTGAAAGGCAGTTTATCCTTCCGTTTGTACCATTACATTAATTTAAGAAAGCAAACAGCCCGGATGAGACTTCTCCCAATCTCCAGCTCCTACACTACAGTGTATGTGTTCAGAATGGCACCCTATTCCATACAGTATATAGTGCACTACTTTTGACCAGAGCCCTATGGGTCCTGGTCAAAAGTAGTGCACTATAAAGGGAATAGTGTGCAATTTGGGACATAACATCTGTGTTTCACTGTTAAATGGATCAAGCTGATTTTAATGCATAGTACAGTATGTACACTGAATAAAAATATAAACACAACATGTAAATTGTTGCTTTCATGAGCTGAAATAAAAGATCCCCGAAATGTTCCACACACAAAAAAAAATGTATTTCTCTCCAATTTTGTGTACAAATTCATTTACATATCTCTTAGTGAGCATTTTCCTTTGCCAAGATAATCCATCCACCTGACAGGTGTGGCATATCAAGAAGCTGATCAACAGCATGATCATTACACAGGTGCACCTTGTGCTGGGGACAATAAAAGGCCTCTCTAAAAATGTGCAGTTTTGTCACACAACACAATGACACAGATGTCCCAAGTTTTGAGGGAGCGTGCAATTGGCATGCTGACTGCAGTAATGTCTGCCAGATCTGTTGCCAGAGAATTGAATGTTAATTTCTCTACCATAAGCCATCTCCAACTTCATTTTAGAGAATTTGGCAGTACGTCCAACTGGAAGACCACGTGTATGGCGTCATGTGGGCGAACGTTGTGAACAGAGTGCCCCATGGTGGTGGTGGGATTATGGTATGGGCAGGCATAAGTTACGGACAACAAACGAAAAATGTAATTTTATCGATGGCATTTTAAATGCACAAAGATACCGTGATGAGATCCTGATGCCTATTTTTGTGCCATTCATCCGCTGCCATCATCTCATGTTTCGCCATGATAATGCACAGCCCTATGTCGCAAGGATCTGTACACAATTCCTGAAATCTGAACATGTCCCAGTTCTTCCATGGCCTGCATACTCACCAGACATGTCACCCATTGAGCATGTTTGGGACGCTCTGGATCGACGTTTGCGACATAATGTTCCAGTTCCCGCCAATTCCAGCAAATTCGCACAACCATTGAAGAGGAGTGGGACAACATTACACAGGCCACAATCAACATCCTGATTGATACAAATGGTGGTCACACCAGATACTGGTTTTCTGATCCACCCCTACTTTTTTTTAAGGTGTCGGTCACCAACAGATGCATATCATGTGAAATCCATAGATTAGGGCCTAATGAATTTATTTCAATTGACTGATTTCCTTATATGAACTGTAACTTAGTAAAATCTTAGAAAATGTTTATATTTTTGTTCAGTATATTTTATCAGTGTCCTTCAAATAGGTGCCTTGCCTCAGAGAGACTATACTACACATAATGAGTTTTCAGCAGTAACATGAAAGAATTGTTCTCATTTAGGAACGAAAGAACACGATGCCCCCTGGAAGGGGATGGGTTGGAGGGAGGCAGGGGCCTAGTCGAGATGTGTGCACCCCGAGGGCAGTTCATCCTCAGCATTTAGCTGCAGTAAATAGAGAGTTAATCCCATGCAGCACGTCTAAAGGTTTTGGGGAATCTCTGACTTCGCTCAATATTGTGCACTGGTGAAGCAATGTATGCCTTAAGAATGTGTTATGAAGTCCTTATGTCGGTACCCTTCAAGTAAACTTACCAATATTTATTTTTGCTTCTTAATTCATAATATTCCATCAATGCAAAGCGAGAGCGGCACTCAGTTTCCAATGCTAGATTCATCTCTTGTACATAAACATAAACGGTACCGTAGATCTGTCATGACACAACGGGGTGCATGAGATAACCAGCAGCATTAGTTACGGTGCTTGGGTTTTCCGTCACTGGTTATTCGGACAAATCACAATTTCTCAGGTCTTAGTGTCTTTGGAATTCCCGAAGGGGAGGGTACATATGGCCCATAAACTTGCACGTAAGTTGCAAAGAGAGCGGGTGGAGCTCTTCATTCCGCTTCCGATCCTCGTCCTATCTCTTCTCTTAACAGGTATAGACCCTAGAACCTTATCGAGCATCTGACCAATAATGCAAGACTTTAATTCTGGGTTAATCAAGATGAATGCTAGATTTCATAATTGACAGCACAACACACACACCACACGCTATAAACAAACGAACTACATTGTCATCCTAGATTGCACTTTATGAGAACTGTTTTGATTGAACACTTTGACTTGGTTTCCGGGTCACGGGGAGGAGGAGGTTCTTCCTATTTTGTGACTACTACTGTAGCTATGCTCTGCAGTATCTCTGTGAGCCTTTTAATATCTAGACACTTCTCCCATGATGGATAACCCAATTTCATAACCTAATCATGGGTCCCACTGCAAACATAGCATCCCCAGTTTCATTTTAGATATCCTCTACTCCGACACAGAGCACCCAAAAATAGACTGGGTGATAAATGTGATTGAAAAGCAGCTGATCGAGGAGGAGAGCGAGTGACAGAGGGCTCATCACACAGCACGTCAGCAAGCAGATGACTCCCTTGGATGACTTCCTCTCTCTTCTCTTTTTTTCCTTCCTATATCCTCTATATCATACCCTTTGTCTTTCCGATACTGTAGTTCCATCTCCCAACCAAAACAATAACAAACCTAATCCCCCATATATACACTGCGTGCACAATTATTAGGCAAGTGAGTATTCTGATCTTATCATTGTTTCTATTCACATTTTCGAACTCCAAACCATATAAACTTGAATGCTTATTGGATTTAATCATTTTTAGGTGATATGTATTTGTGTAATGAGGGAGGGTGTAGCGAAAGTGATTAACACCTTATATCAAGGTGTGCATAATTATTAGGCAGCCTCATTACCTCAGGTAAAATGGGCCAAAAAAGAGATTTAACTGACCCTGAAAAGCCAAAAATTTAAAATGCCTTTCAGATAGATGCAACACTCTTTAAATAGCTAAACTATTGAGGTGTGACCACCGGACATTCAAACGTTTTGTTGCGAATAGTCAACTGGGGCGCAAAAAAACGTATGGGGAAGAAAAGGCGCAAATTAACTGCAGAAGACTTGAGAAGAATTAAACGTCAAACTACCAGGAATCCATTATCCTCCAGTGCCATCGTATTCCAGAACTGCAACCTACCTGGAGTGTTCAGAAGTACAAGGTGTCAAGTGCTCAGAGACATGGCCAAGGTCAAGAAAACTGAAACAAGACCACCACTGAATAAGATTCACAAGTTGAAGCGTCAAGATTGGGCAAAGAAATACCTGAAGACGGATTTTTCAAAGGTTTTATGGACAGATGAAATGAAAGTGACTCCTGATGGACCAAATGGATGGGCCCGTTGCTGGATCAGTAATGGACACAGGGCACCACTTTGAGTCAGGTGCCAGCAAGGTGAAGGAGGGGTACTGGTATGGGCTGCTATCATTGAGGATGAAGTAGTTGGACCTTTTCGGGTTGAAGATGGACTGAAACTCAACTCCCAAACCTACTGCCAGTTTCTGGAAGATTCTATCGTCAAACAGTGGTACAGGAAGAAGTCCTCAGCATTCTAGAAGGCCATGATCTTTATGCAGGACAATGCTCCATCACATGCATCCAAGTACTCCACTGCTTGGCTAGCCAGCAAGGGCCTCAAAGATGCCTGAATAATGACCTGGCCCCCTTCCTCACCTGACTTAAATCCTATTGAGAACTTGTGGGCCCTTCTCAAACGTGAGATTTACAGTGATGGAAGACAATACACCTTTTTGAACAGCATTTGGGAAGCTGTGGTTGCTGCTTCAGCGAAAATTGATCGTGAACAGATCAAGAAACTGACAGACTCCATGGATAGAAGGCTCATGGCAGTTATTGAAAATAAGGGTGGCTATATTGGGCACTGAATAGGCCCAATATTTGGCCCAATAAGGCCCAAAATGTTATATAATTGTCATTTTGTGTAACTTATATTTTACACTTACTCTAAAAATTGAGAATAAACAAGTGAGTTGAGAGAAATAATTTTGTGAATTTAGTTGCCTAATAATTGTGCACAGTAATAGTTGCCTAATAATTGTGCACACTTATATATTCCCTGAGAAATACAAAACTCACTTTTCCTTTGTTAAACATTCAGGTTTGAGGTTCAATAACATTTTGGATTGACTGAGAGCATTGTGTTTGTTCAACAATAAAATTAATCCCGAGGAATACAATTTGCCTAATAATTGTGCACGCAGTGTAGTATCTAATCCCCCACACACAGAATCTAATCCCCCACACACAGAATCTAATGCACAATGCATTGAGAAAGTATTCAGATCTCCCTCCTCTACCCGTCGTCAATCTACACACAATATCCAATAATGACAAAGCAAAAATTGGTTTTTAGACATTTTTGCTAATTTATATATTTTTAAACTTTGAAAAATCATATTTACATAAGTATTCAGGCCCTTTACTCAGAATTTGTTGAAACACCTTTGGCAGCGATTACAGCCTGGAAGACCACGTGTATGGCGTCTCGGCTATGACGCCACAAGCTTGGCACACCTTATTTGGGGAGTTTCTCCCATTCTTCTCTGCAGATCCTCTCAAGCTCTGTCAGGTTGGATAGGGAGCATCGCTTCACAGCTATTTTCAGGTCTCTCCAGAGATGTTAGATCAGGTTCAAGTCTGGGCTCTGGCTGGCCACTCAAGGACATTCAGAGTCGTGTCCCGAAGCCACTCCTGTGTTGTCTTGGCTGTGTGCTTAGGGTCGTTGTCCTGTTGGAAGGTGAACTTTCACCCCAGTCTGAGGTCCTGAGCGCTCTGGAGCAGGTTTTCATCAACGATCTCTCTGTACTTTGCTCCGTTCATCTTTCCCTCGATCCTGACTAGTCTCCCAGTCCCTGCCGCTGAAAAACATTCCCACAGCATGATGCTGCCACCACCATGCTTCACCGTAGGGAGGGTGCCAGGTTTCCTCCAGGCATGACGCTTGGCATTCAGGCCAAACAGTTCAATCTTGGTTTCATCAGACCATAGAATTTTGTTTCTCATGTTCTGAGAGTCTTTAGGTGCCTTTTGGCAAACACCAAGCGGGCTGTCATGTGCCTTTCACTGAGGAGTGGCTTCCGTCTGGCCACTCTACCATAAAGGTCTGATTAGTGGATTGCTGCAGAGATGGTTGCCCTTCTGGAAGGTTCTCCCATTTCATCAGAGGAACTATGGAGCTCAGTCAGAGTGACCATTGGGTGTGACCGTCACCTCCCTGACCCCGATTGCTCAGTTTGGCCGGGCAGCCAGCTCTAGGAAGCGTCTTTGTGGTTCCAAACTTATTCCATTTAAGAATGATGGAGGCCACTGTGTTCTTGGGGACCTTCAATGCTGCAGATATTTTTTGGTACCCTTCCCTAGATCTGTGCCTCAACACAATCCTGTCTTGAAGCTCTACGGACAATTCCTTTGACCTCATGGCTTGGTTTTTGCTCTGACATGCGCTGTCAACTGTGGGACCTTATATAGACATGTGTTTGCCTTTCCAAATCAAGGATGATCAATGGAAACAGGATGCACCTGAGCTCTATTTCGGGTCTCATATCAAAGAGTCTGAATACTTATGTAAATAAGGCATTTCTGTTTTTGATTTTCAATACATTTCCAAAAATGTTGAAAACCCTGATTTCGCTTTGTCATTATGGGGTATTGTGTGTAGATTTATGAGGAAAATGTTTTTTATTTAATAAATTTTAGAATAAGGCTGTAACGTAACAAAATGTGTTAAAAGTCAAGGGGTCTGAATACTTTCCGAATGCACTGTATTTCTCAAGGCCTTTTTCTGTGGGCTGTGATGGTGCAACGTCCGGTCTTAACCACAGAAAATATGCCTACCTACTCTGTGCTTTTAACATGCTTTAACAATTTATGAGGTAGGCCTACAGTATGTCTGGGGACATTTCAGAAAATAGTTTTTGGTGCTATAGCTGTCAGTTTGACGTGTGTGTGTGTGTGTGTGTGTGTGTGTGTGTGTGTGTGTGTGTGTGTGTGTGTGTGTGTGTGTGTGTGAGTTTGTGTGTGTGTGTGTGAGTTTGTGTGTGTGTGTGTGTGAGTTTGTGTGTGTGTGTGAGTTTGTGTGTGTGTGTGAGTTTGTAAGTCCTAGGCAGTGTAAGCCGGATGAGGTTTAGTTTATTCTAATCTAAAGCCAGGACCATAATTAAATTTACCTTACCCACATCTCTAGCCAAGGAGCCTGTGGATGCCGTGCACTCAGTCAAAAGAATGGCATTAGTCCCCTATTTTAAGAGCAGTATCCATATTCCTTTGTCAGTCGTACTATTGTCGTTCCAATTCCCTGCGTTGAACAAGCTCCTAGCTAGCAGCAAATCGGATCTCTTGGAGAGCCATTGTAATTACTGGGAGCTGAATGGGTGAATACTTTCAAATCCACAGTACTGATGAGTGGCACATTCCATCTGTCTTAATCCTTGTTCACATATCAGAGATCATGTCTTGGGGAAGAAAGAATGAAACAATCCAGTGCTTTGTGTGTGTATGTGTGTGTGTGCCATTGTGTGGGTATTTGTGCCGGTGTGTGTGTGTGTATGCCTGTGTGTTTTACTGTACGTGACTACATCCTGTATTGCCAGTATATGGTCCTCATTTCCTCTGTGCATGACCTCTTCTTTCCTGTCAGGTACATTAAGCAGAGCAGACCGGTTCCAGGAGGCCTGGGAGGGGAGGAGAATGGTCGTCTTCCCCCTTTACAGTGCTCCTCAGGGGTCTGGATAGAGCATTAACGGCCTCTCTATGGAGCCTCAGTGGGGACAGGAGCAGTGGTTTATCAGGCAACCCGAGACCCAGAGGCCAGCAGCCTGCCTTAATGCCATCGGATTGGCCTGTGAAAACCACATTTGTTTAGCGCTTAGCTAGCGAGAGAATAATGACAGCCACCCTCTCTCTTATTGACTGTCTGTAATGGCAGAGTGATGTCATAAGCAGTCTTTCTGCTCTGCTGCAGACGTCTAGGCTGTATCCCAAATAGCACCCTATTCCATATATAATGCACTACTTTTGACCAAAGCCCTTTGGACCATGGTCAAAAGTAGTGAACTAAATAGGGATTAGGTTGACATTTGGGACACAGACGTCTAGTTCCTGGTGCCAGAGGTTCTTGGGTTCTGTTTAAGAGAAATTGGCGTTGTCTTATAAAAAGGACTGGGGAATGTGATGTCTCTCCCCATAAACCTGGGTCGTTTTGTTTATTCCACAATAGAATGGAAGGAAGGTTAATAACCGCTGGCATTTTAACCCAGTCAGTCTTATTAGATTGCTTCAGATGATTGGTCCAAACCCCATGCAGATCTCTGGTAAGAAAAAATGTTTCTCCTCTCTTCCTACCTTCCCTGCCTCCCTCCCTCCATCCAATTCATATCCCAGATTTCTCTCTCTCACACTCTCTCTCTCTTTCTCTCTCCCTCTGTGTGACAGCTTATTCTGAGGATGTATGTGTGTGTGCGCCTTCCTCCTATCCGTTAGTTTAACTGCTGTGCGTCCAGGTGAGCGGAGCAGTGGTTAATGGGCTGTAAGTGTCCCAGAGAGAGAGACACCATGGAACCACTTCTCCCTGTCACCCATATTAAACATAAAGAATCACACTGGCCCTGTCGTTATGGCCGTCGTTAAAGACATCCAACATGGCCACCGTGGTTCATCTTCCCGGGTTAATGGCCATGTTTTAGTGTTACTCGGGGTATCAATTAAAACCCACATAACTTTTATGACCTGTTCTCGGAAGTGTGTGTGTGTGTGCACTGCACGTGTGTGTGTATGTTCCTTTTTACTAGTGATTGTCGGGAACGTGAACAGTATTTTGGAAAGGTTTTATGTTAGTGACAATATTGTTGTTGTAGAAATCCACATACCCCACACACTGCAGACAGAAAGCAATAGATGAATAATGCAAGACAATTGGATGGGAGGGAGCTTTGTGAAAGCTGAATGTAATAGACTACTCAGTACGGGAATGTGGGCCTTCTCTTCCTGCTGCTAAATCAAAGTGTTTCCATTTGGCAGACACTTTATTCTTAGCTGAGAGTGGCTGTGTTTTGTCAATCCACCACAACTGTGACATTGACAGTAAAGCAAAACAAAACGGACCTCACAGCAGACAGAGAGGGAAGGAGGGACATAGAAAGGTCGAGAGAGAGCTCCTTGGCTCAGCCCCTGCTAAGGAAACATCTCACATTGGAATGGTATTGTTTAAACGTGCAGAATGATTGGCCCAGTCTGGAAAGACTTAAAGGGATACTTTGGGATTTTGGCAATGCGCCCATTTATTTACTTCCCAAGAGTCAGGTGAACCTGTGGATCCCCATTTTTATGTCTCTGTGTCCAGTATGAAGGAAGTTGGTGATACCCATAGACTTCCAGACATTGCACTAACGCTAGTTACCATTGGCTCACAAAACTACCTCTAACTTCCTTCATACTGGACACAGAGACATACAAATGTAATCCACTACTTCCACACATCTGACTCTGGGGAAGTAGATTAAGGGCCTCATTGTCAAAATCCCGAAGTATCCCTTTAAAGCCCCAGATTTAGAAATGGAATGAGATGGTGGGTCATGGCAGTAATGAGGTCTCTCTCTCTCTCTCGCTGTCTTTCTCTCTCTCTCTCTCCCTTGCTCTCTCACACTTTCTCTCTCTCTCTCTCTCTCTCTCTCTCTCTCTCTCTCTCTCTCTCTCTCACGCTGCCTCTCTCTCTGTCTGCCTCCTATGTCTGTCTGTCTCTCTCTCTTAATTACCCTAGCTCTTGCTCTCGCTCTCTCTCAAACCAAGGCTAAAGATTCTGAATAAAGCACTGATTCAAGGAGAGCGAGAGAAAGGAAGAAAGAAAGTATATATTTTATACGGTAGCTGCTGTGTCCTCTTTGTCTGTTTTAATGGCCTCGTGGCTATTTTGGCATCTTTTTGGGGGGCTGTTATTTAGGCCCTATGGAAGCAGTGAATAAGCACTCCAACACCTAGTGGGGGTTCAGCGTTTTCTTACTGCCCATGGAAATGAGGGGAGAGTGAAAAACTCTGTGTCACATGCACACCCTCCTCCCTCATCCCTCCCTCTTCCTCCCTCCACCACATAGCCCTTGCTGAATGAAAACCTCCAAAGCTGATTAGTCAAACTTGTGATTTCCAATTTCAAACCCCAGACACAAATCCCTGCACTTAATATCCATGGTAGAAGCGATTCGGGCCCTGCCCCTGTCTCTGCCTCGGCCTCCTCTCGCCTTCAGGCAGGCAATGGCAGGGGGAGAAAATGGTCCTCTGTTAGCAGTTTATTCAGAGTGGATGGAAAAGAGGATGAAGGGGAGGAAGAAAAAAGAGAAGATAGAAAAGATAGTGTTTACAATATCTCACGCTAAAGACGTTAGTGTCTCTTTAGAAGTGTTTATTTAGAACCTCCCATACTTAACGAATCCTGAAGCAGAGTGACTAGTTTTAACTGGAATGTTGACTCTGATTTAATCCAGATTTCTATAAAAGGCAAGAATACAGAGACAACAGAGAGAAAATGAGGCAAAGAGAGATGGGGAGGCTGAATGGAGTTTAATCTAGTCCACGGCCCTCTACCTCCCCGGTGAGGAGCAGCTGTAAGCGCCTATCCCATCATTCATCTCTCTCTCCAGGCCATGGTGAGGTGCTCTGCTGTGATCCCCAACACGCTCCATAACTCACCCCCCCCCCCCCCACCTCCCTCCCCATAACTCACCCCCACCAGGGGCTCTTTAAACATCCCCTTTAGCCATTATTCTAACGTTAAATTAACCAGAGAGGGAAACACTGAATGAAAAGCAACCACCCCACTGGACCATAACTCTCCAAATATCTATTAGTTAATCTCCACTAGTCGGCCATTAGGGAATGTAGGGGAAGAGTGTTCGGCCATGTACTGTACGTAGAGTATACCCCTGGGAGAGGTAAAGAGAAATGGTCCAACGATAAAGCCTGTACGGTTCATAATTCTTCGCCAGAATAAGGCTGTACAAGTCATAATTCAGTGCCAGTAGAATCCTCGATGGTGGGACATAATTATGAGGTTTATATACTGGAGCTGTCACCACAGCGTTATTGTGGGTTCAAGTGGGATGGCCTTTAGGTTTATTGTGTTTGATTATGATATGTCTTTTTGAAAATGCAGGAAGTATAAGACATTTTAAAGGCCCACTTCATGCTTTTAACAAGTTATAAAGCATTATACAGTGGGGGAAAAAAGTATTTGATCCCCTGCTGATTTTGTACATTTGCCCACTTACAAAGAAATGATCAGTCTATAATTTTAATAGTAGGTTTATTTGAACAATGAGAGACAGAATAACAACAAAAGAATCCAGAAAAACGCATGTCAAAAATGTTATAAAATGATTTGCATTTTAATGAGGGAAATAAGTATTTGACCCCTCTGCAAAACATGACTTAGTACTTGGTGGCAAAACCCTTGTTGGCAATCACAGAGGTCAGACGTTTCTTGTAGTTGGCCACCAGGTTTGCACACATCTCAGGAGGGATTTTGTCCCACTCGTCTTTGCAGATCTTTTCCAAGTCATTAAGGTTTCGAGGCTGACGTTTGGCAACTCGAACCTTCAGCTCCCTCCACAGATTTTCTATGGGATTAAGGTCTGGAGACTGGCTAGGCCACTCCAGGACCTTAATGTGCTTCTTCTTGAGCCACTCCTTTGTTGCCTTGGCCGTGTGTTTTGGGTCATTGTCATGCTGGAATACCCATCCACGACCCATTTTCAATGCCCTGGCTGAGGGAAGGAGGTTCTCACCCAAGATTTGACGCTACATGGCCCCGTCCATCGTCCCTTTGATGCGGTGAAGTTGTCCTGTCCCCTTAGCAGAAAAACACCCCCAAAGCATAATGTTTCCACCTCCATGTTTGACGGTGGAGATGGTGTTCTTGGGGTCATAGGCAGCATTCCTCCTCCTCCAAACACAGCGAGTTGAGTTGATGTCAAAGAGCTCCATTTTGGTCTCATCTGACCACAACACTTTCACCCAGTTGCCCTCATTGGCAAACTTCAGACGGGCATGTATATGTGCTTTCTTGAGCTGGGGGACCTTGCGGGCGCTGCAGGATTTCAGTCCTTCACGGCGTAGTGTGTTTCCAATTGTTTTCTTGGTGACTATGGTCCCAGCTGCCTTGAGATCATTGACAAGATCCTCCCGTGTAGTTCTGGGCTGATTCCTCACCGTTCTCATGATCATTGCAACTCCACGAGGTGAGATCTTGCATGGAGCCCCAGGCCGAGGGATATTGACAGTTCTTTTGTGTTTCTTCCATTTGCGAATAATCGCACCAAATGTTGTCACCTTCTCACCAAGCTGCTTGGCGATGGTCTTATAGCCCATTCCAGCCTTGTGTAGGTCTACATTCTTGTCCCGGACATCCTTGGAGAGTTCTTTGGTCTTGGCCATGATAGAGAGTTTGGAATCTGATTGATTGATTGCTTCTGTGGACAGGTGTCTTTTTTACAGGTAACAAGCTGCGGTTAGGAGCACTCCCTTTAAGTGTGTGCTCCTAATCTCAGCTCGTTACCTGTATAAAAGACACCTGGGAACCAGAAATCTTTCTGATTGAGAGGGGGTCAAATACTTATTTCCCTCATTAAAATGCAAATCAATTCATAACATTTTTGACATGCGTTTTTCTGGATATTTTTGTTGTTATTCTGTCTCTCACTGTTAAAATAAACCTACCATTAAAATTATAGACTGATCATTTCTTTGTCAGTGGGCAAACGTACAAAATCAGCAGGGGATCAAATACTTTTTTGCCTCACTGTACCAGCTGGCTTTATTTCAATTGTATTTTATTTTTTTGACCTATATATAACTAGGCAAGTCAGTTAAGAACAAATTTTTATTTACAATGACTGCCTACCCTGGCCAAACCCTAACCCGGACGACACTGGGCCAATTGTGCGCCGCCCTATGGGACTCCAAATCGCGGCCAGTAGTGATACAGCCTGGAATCGAACCAGGGTCTGTAGTGACGCTTCTAGCACTGAGATGCAGTGCCTTATACCGCTGCGCCACTCGGGAGCCACTATTGTAACACAAAATCATTGGGTGAGCTGCCATACAGTACCTATCGTAGAATGGAGATTTGGGGGTCACATAGGGAAATTGATTCATACATGATATTGAATGGATTTATACATGTGATAGCTATTAACATGGACCGTCAAGCTATTTTATTCTCTGATTCTCTATATTATCACAATAAATTGTGTAAAATAATTGGATGACTTTCGAATCTGACCTTATTGCCATTATCTCAATAAAAGTTATAGCACAAGATAGGCCACACATAAGGGTATGCACACACCCATGCACACACACACATACTCTCAAAAAAGGTTTCAAGTTACCACGTCTGGCAAATACTTTCCATGCAGCAGAACATTTTGACGTTTGAACCTTTAATTCTAGTTAGGCTCTAAAGTAAATTGCTTGCAGTTATCATTCCAGGTCTGCTTCAGCACTTTTATTTTCTTATCCCCCCTCTTCTCCTCCATCTATTTAGAATAGGAGAAAGGAGGGGAGTTTAGAACCCTGAGGAGATGTCAGTCATCCATCAGAATCCCAGGTCAATTTGCCATGCTGCCAAATGTGTCACATCACCTCCTCCCTGGTGTCAGGGGTCCTCATTAAAGGGCACAGGGTAAACTAAGGAAGTGAAGGAGCTTTCCTCTTCATTATTCAGAGTCCCCTGCGACCTCCTCACCTCCTACACACGCCCCGTAGACCCCCATACCCTTTATAACCCCCCCCCCCCTCCCTTTTCCCCCCAGGCTACCTATCTGCTCGGTGTGTATAACACAAATAACTCTTTCATTCTCACTCTCTCCTAGTTTCAATTCAATTTAAGGGGCTTTATTGGCATGGGAAACATCTGTTTCCATTGCCAAAGCAAGTGAAATAGATAATAAACAAAAGTTAAATAAACAATGAAAAATGAACAGTAAACATTGCACTCATAAAAGTTCCAAAAGAATAAAGACATTTCAAATGTCATATTATGTATATATACAGTGTTGTAATGATGTGCAAATAGTTCCAGTACAAAAGGGAAAATAAATAAACATAAATATAGGTTGTATTTACAATGGTGTTTGTTCTTCACTGGTTGCCCTTTTCTTATGGCAACAGGTCACAAAGCTTGCTGCTGTGATGGCACACTGTGGTATTTCACACAATAGATATGGGAGTTAATCAAAATTGGATTTGTTTTCGAATTCTTTGTGGGTCTATGTAATCTGAGGGAAAGATGTGTCTCTAAAATGGTCATACATTTGGCAGGAGGTTAGGAAGTGCAGCTCAGTTTCCACCTCATTTTGTGTGCAGTGTGCACATAGCCCATCTTCTCTTGAGAGCCAGGTCTGCCTACAGCGGCTTTTCTCAATAACAAGGCTATGCTCACTGAGTCTGTACATAGTCAAAGCTTTCCTTAAGTTTGGGTCAATCACGGTGGTCAGGTATTCTGCCACGGTGTCCTCTCTGTATAGGGCCAACTTGCATTCTAGTTTGCTCAGTGTTTTTGTAAATTCTTTCCAATGTGGCAAGTAATTCTCTTAGTTTTCTCATGATTTGGTTGGGTCTAATTGTGTTGCTGTCCTGGGGCTCTGTGGGGTCTGTTTGTGTTTGTGAACAGAGCCCCAGGCCCAACTTGCTTAGGGGGCTCTTCTCCAGGTTTATTTCTCTGTAGGTGATGGCTTTGTTATGGACGGTTTGGGAATCGCTTCCTTTTAGGTGGTTGTAGAATTTAACGGCTCTTTTCTGGATTTTAATTATTAGCGGGTATCTGCTTAATTCTGCTTTGCATGCATTATTTGGTGTTTTACGTTGTACACAGAGGATATGGGTTTGTCCATATCCTTGGTTGGCGAGCGGACACCAGACCTCACAAGAATAAACGGCAATGGGTTCTGCAACTGATTCAAGTGTTTTTTGACAGATCCTAATTGGTATGTCAAATGTTATGTTATTTTGATGGCAAAGAAGGCCCTTCTTGCCTTGTCTCTCAGATCGTTCACAACTTTGTGGAAGTTACATGTGGCGCTGATGTTATGGCCGAGCTATGTATAGTTTTTGGTGTGCTCTAGGGCGTCTAGATGGAATTTGTATTCGTAGTCCTGGCAACTGGACCTTTTTTGGAACACCATTATTTGTATCTACCTAAGATTTACAATTTATAATCTGAGCAGAATATCTAGGTGCTGCTTTAGGCCCTCTTTTGTTGGGGACAGAAGCACCAGATCATCAGCAAACATTAGACATTTGACTTCAGATTCTAGTAGGGTGAGGCCGTGTGCTGCAGACTGTTCTAATGTCCTCGCCAATTCGTTGATATATATGTTGAAGAGGGTGGGGCTTAAGCTGCATCCCTGTCTCACCCCCCGGCCCTGTGAAAATAAATGTGTGTGTTTTTTGCCAATTTTAACTGCACACTTGTTGTTTGTTTACATGGATTTTATAATGTCGTATTTTTTCTCTTTCCATCTATTTGTATAGCAGACCCTCATGCCAAATTGAGTTGAACGTTCTTTTTTTTAAATCAACAAAGCATGAGAAGACTTTGCCTTTGTTTTGGTTTGTTTGTTTGCCTCATTTTAATAAAAAAATGTATACCCCTTTTTCTCCCCAATTTTGTGGTATCCAATTGGTAGTTACAGTCCTGTCCTATCGCTGCAACTCCCGTACGGACTTGGGAGAGGCGAAGGTCAAGAGCCGTGCATCCTCCGAAACACAACCCAGTCAAGCCGCACTGCTTCTTGACACAACGCCCGCTTAACCCGGAAGACAGCCGCACCAATGTGACGGAGGAAACACCGTACACCTGGCGATTGTGTCAGTGTGCATTGCGCCTGGCCCACCACAGGAGTGGCTAGTGCACGATGGGACAGGAACATCCCTGCCAGCCAAACCCTCCCCTAACCCGGACAACGCTGGGCCAATTGTGCACTGCCCCATGGGTCTTCCGGTCACGGCCGGCTGTGACAGAGCCTGAACTCAAACCAGGATCTCTAGTGGCACAGCTAGAACTGCGAAGCAGTGCCTTAGACCTCTGCTCCACTCGGGAGGCGTTTGTTTGTCAATTAGGGTGTGCAGAGTGAATACGTGGTCTGTCGTATGGTAATTTAGTAGAAAGACAATTTGACATTTGCTCAGTACATTGTTTTTGCTGAGGAAATGTACGAGTCTGCTGTTAATGATAATGCAGAAGATTTTTCCAAGGTTGCTGTTGACGCATATCCCACGATAGTTATTGGGGTCAAATTTGTCTCTACTTTTGTAGATTGGGGTGATCAGTCCTTGATTCCAAATATTGGGGAAGATGCCAGAACTGAGGAGGATGTTAAAAAGTTTAATTGGAATTTGTGGTCTGTATATTTTATAATTTAATTTAGGGTACCATTTCCCCCACAGGCCTTTTTGGGTGGGAGGGTTTGTATTTTGTCCTGAAGTTCATTCAATGTATTTGGAGAATTCAGTAGGTTCTGGTTGTCTTTAATAGTTGATTTTAAGATTTGTATTTGAGCCAAAAAGATTGGAGAAGTGGTTTATCCATACATATTCATTTTGGATAGATAACTCTTTGTTTTGTTGTTTGTTTAGAGTTTTCCAATTTTCCCAGAAGTGGTTAGATTCTACGGATTCTTAAATTACATTGAGCTGATTTCTGACTTGCTGTTCCTTCTTTTTCCATAGTGTATTTCTGTATTGTTTTAGTGATTCACCATAGTGTATGCTCAGGTTTTCTGAGTCTCTATGTTTTTGGTTGGATAAGTTTCTCAATTTCTTTCTTAGGTGTTTGCATTCTTCATCAAACCATTTGTCATTGTTGTTAATTTTCTTAGGCTGTCTGCTTGACATTTTTAGATTTGATTGGAAAGCTTAGCGGTCAAATATACTGTTTAAGTTTACTACTGCTGTGTTTACACCTTCACTATTACAGTGACACATTTTGTCCAGGAACATGTCAAGAAGAGATTGAATCTGTTGTTGCATAATTGTTTTTTTGGTAGATTTCTACACTACTTTCCTTCCATCTATAGCATTTCTCAATATTATTCAGTTCCTTTGGCTTTGATGCCTCAAGTAGATTGTGATTTTGCTGGGATCTGATAGGGGTGTCAGTGAACTACCTGTGAATGTTCTCAGAGACTATGGGTTGAGGTCAGTGATAAAGTAGTCTACAGTACTACTGCCAAGAGATGAGCTATAGGTGTACCTACCGTAGGAGTCCCCTCGAAGCCTACCATTGACTATGTACATACCCAATGTCCGACAGAGCTGCAGGAGTTGTGACCCGTTTTGTTGGTTATGTTGTCGTAGTTGTGTCTTGGGGGGCATTTGGGGCAGGGAATGCTGTCACCTCCAGTCAGGTGTTTGTCCCCCTGTGTGCTGAGGGTGTCAGGTTCTTGTCCAGTTCTGGCTTTTACGTCGCCACCGACTAGTACATGTCCCTGGGCCTGGAAATTGTTTATCTCCCCCTCTAGGATGGAGAAGCTGTCATCGTTAAAGTATGGGGATTCTATTGGGGGGATATAGGTAGCACACATGAGGCCATTTTTCTCTGTTGAGATCATTTCCTTATTAATTCCTAGCCAGATGTAAAGTGTTTCTGTATTGACTAATTTAATAGTAGGTTAGTTCTGCTCTATACCAAATTACCATACCCCCTGAGTCTCTTCCCTGTTTCACACCTGGTAGTTTGGTGGATGGGACTACCAGCGCTCTGTAACCTAGAGGGAAATCAGTGGGTCCATCTCCTTTATACCATGTTCCTTGTAGGATGACAATGTCTGTATTTCTAATTTCTTTAATGAAGTCTGGGTTCCTGCTCTTTAGGCCAAAGGCAGATGACCTCAGACCTTCTTTATTCCAGGATGAGATAGTAAAAGCTTTGTGTTCCATTGTGTTTTGTGTTGTTTTTGTGTGGTTTAGGCCCAGGCCATTACAGTAGGTGTGAGCAGAGCATGTTGAGCATCTGATACATACCTCTTAGGTCACAGGATGGGACTTGGGCGGGTGTAATAGCGGGGGTTGGGCCTGTTGCTCTGCTCAGGGCCTGGGCATATGTCCTGCTTTTCTCTCTCTCTCTCTCTCCTTCTGCCTCTCACGTCCCCCTCTGTTCATTCTCTAAGGCCTGACAGTTAGAGGCTGTGAAAGGAAAAGTTCTTAATAGGGAAGGTTCCTTCCCACCGGTGGGCACGGTGTCCTCTCCGTCCCATCTAAAGTGGGGTGTCAGAGAGAAAGTAGCCAGCCGCTCTTCTGTAATGGACGTTCATACAATGGAGGGAGAGAATGAGTCCCAAATGGCACCCTATTTCCTTTATAGGACCATAGTAGTGCACTATATAGGGAATAGGGTGCCATTTGGGATGCATCCAGAGTGTTTCGGGACAGTATTGGGAGAAGGGAAATAGTGCACCGTTTAAGACTTCAGACATTATCCAAAGGCTATTTTCGATAAGAGGACTAAGTGTGTGGGAATGGTAGACTACACTTGTGACCCTTAGTACTAGATACAGGAATTTGACATTTCTGTTCAATTGTGATTGATGGTATTTGGTAGAAGGTTATCCTTTACAGTGTATATCCACTACATGTTTGGTGTTTCAGCATCTGCGATTTGTCTTCTTGTCTTTTCTCTTGATTAGTTTCCTGTGAGTTGAGGTTGTATTTTATATAACTTTTTTGTAAAATAGATTTCTCACTTCAATACAACTAATTTAATATAGTCCACGAATAAAGAATCAATTCACAGACAAGACTTCAGAGCTGCCTTCACTTCACAGCCAACAAAAAAATCACTCAATATATTTGGGCTTTTAGATTGTTGTTTTGCTGCAGATATACTGAACAAATATATAAATGCGAACATTCAACTTTTTTCAAGGATTTTATTGAGTTACAGTTCATATAAAGAAATCAGTCAATTTAAATCATTTCATTAGGCCCTAATTTATGGATTTCACATGACTGGGAATACAGATATGCATCTGTTGGTCACAGATATATATATTTTTTAAAGTAGGGGTGTGGATCAGAAAACCAGTCAGTATCTGGTGTGACCACCATTTGCCTCATGCAGCGCAACATCTCCTTCACATTGAGTTGATCAGGCAGTTGATTGTGGCCTGTGGAATGTTGTCCCACTCGTCTTCAGTGGCTGTATGATGTTGCTGGATATTGAAGGGAACTGGAACACGCTGTCGCCGTGGAAGAACTGGGACATTTTCAGCTTCCAGGAATTGTGTACAGATCCTTGCGACATGGAGTTGTGCATTATCATGCTGAAACATGAGGCGATGGCGGAGGATGAATGGTACAACAATGGGCCTCAGGATCTCGTCACGGTGTCTCTGTGCATTCAAATTGCCATCAATAAAATGCAATTGTGTTCGTTGTCTGTAGCTTATACCATAACCCCACCGCCACCATGGGGCACTCTGTTCACAACGATGACATCAGCAAACCGCTCGCCCACACGACGCCATACACGTGGTCTGCGGTTGTGAGGCCGGTTGAACCTACTGCCAAATTCTCTAAAACATTGTTGGAGAAGGCTTTTGGTAGAGAAATTAACATTCAATTATCTGGCAACAGCGCTGGTGGACATTCCTGCAGTCAGCATGCCAATTGCACACTCCCTCAAAACTTGAGACATCTGTGGCGTTGTGTTGTGACAAAGCTGCACATTTTAGTGGCCTTGTCCCCAGCACAAGGTGCACCTGTGTAATGATCATGCTGTTTAATCAGCTTCTTGATATGCCACACCTGTCAGATGAATGGATTATCTTGGCATTGGAGAAATGCTTGCTAACAGGGATGTAAACAAATTTGTGTACGACATTTCAGAGAAATAAACTTTGGGTGCATATGGAACATTTCTTGGATATTTTATTTCAGCTCATGAAACATGGGACCAACACTTTACATGTTGTGTTTATATTATTGTTCAGTGGACTTTTGAGAGAATCATAGAAACAGGAGTTTCTTGTTAGTGGGATTCTGGAGATGTTTCTGAAGGCTGTGATCTCCCTCCTCCAGATATGGAGGTCATGAAGGGATGAGTGGGGGGTGAGACAGGCAGAGATTGGTGGGGGAAACATGGTTGAGGTGAGAGGTGCGGAGCAAGGGGGAGGAGATAGAAGGGAAATGGGTGAGGTATGTGTAGCGGGAGACGAGGGGGTAAGGTGGGGCGAGTCTGGGGGAATCCATCCAGCCCAATAACACAGTGATTTAGGAGAGAATTAAGCCTGTCCCCTCCCTGCAGTAAACAACAACTAAATGAGTAGTAGCTCACTGCTCACCTGAGACAGAACACTTGATCACCTGACTGTGTTATTGACATCGGCATTCTGGGTAGATGGAGTGAAGGGAGCAGAGGAGAGAGGAGGATGGAGGAGAAGAGAGGAAGGAGAGGAGAGGGGGTTGTTTGACGCTGGCTGGCTGACATTCTTTAGCTCTATCTGGGTGTGAGAGATAGCTTCTAACCCCTGGAAGGAGTGTTCCACTGTGGATTGGAAGAGGCGGTTACATACATTATCCTATTCACTGAGACTCACTAATGACTGATGTTGCAGAAACTGTTAGTCTTCTTAGTTCTGTTCCCTCCAACTGCGGTTGTATCCCAAACTGCATCCTATTCCCTATTTTATTGCACTACTTTTGACCCAGGCTCATCTCAGGGGTGTTGTTTTGTTCGTTAAAGCCTGCTTTTTTATCGTAGCTTTAATCTATTTAATAGCCTGGTATCAGAATGATATGCCGTGTCTAGCTGGTCTGTGGCCAGGTATCTGTGACGGAAGCTGCCGATTCATTTCAGTTTGATTATTAATTCAGAAATCAATTAGCCGTCGTCAGAGTGTGAGTGTGTGTGTGAGATGAATGTGGATTAATTAGGCCGTAGGTGTAGCAGTGTAGGGAACCCTGTCCCCTCTCTGTTATCTGTCTGATGTGAGTTTAGATGGCTCCCACACATACCTCTCACACAATTCATCTAATTATTGATTTTAGTTCCCCTCCATCCTCTGCGTCATCGACAGCAACTGTTTTCAGGGGAAATTGGAAAGAGAGCCTGTGACGCGACTTCTGCTTTTGGACGTTAACAATGTATTTTATTTAGTCAGGACCAGAAAAAAAAGAATGCCACTCAGACTACGCTAGGTTAGTTCCCCTCCATCTAATTCCTTTCACAGATTCCTCTCTCTCACTCTCTCTACAGCTTGCTACACTTGATCCAACTAGAAAAATGGCTACAGTATCTTTAGGTGATCTGTAATCATATGTACATTCTGACCATGTGACCTGACAAGGAAAATCACTGGGCCCTACCTTATCAGGAAGGTCAGAGTGGAAAATATATACATCATTAAACATTGAGCAGAGGAAAATGAACCTGGGAATTAAAGTAGATTTTATGCCTGTGATCTGACAAACCTGTCATTGTGGGTATGGTGATGGAATAGACCCTAGACCTTAATAAATAAATAATACATTCTCACATCTGGTGTGTGTGTGCGCTTGCGTGTGTAGATTTTATAAAGTGCAGCGCCAGGCTCTAAGAAACTTTTTTTCTTCTTCTTCACACAACTGTGAAACATGAAGGTATCAGGATGAGACGTACAGAATGACGTCTTCTGGAGATGTGGAGGTGGCATGATGAGGGAGAGGATGAGAGAGCAGAGCTGGGGTAATGAAACAGTCATCTGCATAGCTCCCCCATGTTGAGGAACACTCCTTAAAATGAAGGGGATTGTGTCACTCAAGTGGTAAATCAGTGTGTGTGCATGTTCATGTGTGTGAGAGCATGCAGATGTGGGTGGGCAGGGTATCTTTGACATTTGACAGTCTATGAGGGATAAGCGTTCACAAGAATTTGCATGAACGTATGAGAGCATGTGTGTGTGCCAATCTGCCTATAAGTGTGTGTGTGCATGTGTGTCGGTGCGTGTGTGTGCGCGCTGTAGCAGCAGTCAGTGGGGTCATCCCGGCAGCCCTCAGACACAGATCACTCAGCGCGCCTCTAAGCCGAGGTCACACCCCACACGGTCACTTTCATTGAGCCGCCGTACCCGGCCGGCCCCTCACGGCTATCACACAGGGGCCCCTGACAGCTACCATCAGCAAGTCACTAATCCCTATTTAGGCCTGGGTAAACAATGAGAGTTCCCCCCTCCCTAATCACTCTATCCCTCTCTATCCCTCATCCCAGCCAGCCCAGCCTGCCCACTTCACACACACTACTCACGCCACCACACACACACACACACACACACACCAATGCAACACACACATACACACACCAATGCAACACACACACCAATGCAACACACACAACTCCCCTGCTTAGCGCCTCCAGAGTTCAAAAGGCCCATATGGGACAGACTGGGATTCCTGGTCAATCCCATTGTTCTTCAGGTTATCCCTTCTCTCAGCACCTGGAGTGGAGGAGGGTTAGGAATCCCTAGCACACTGCCCCGACACCCTGGACCCTTACTGCTACAAGAATGCTTTTTACTCTTTCACTTTTATCCTCCCTCTGTTCTTTTTTTCCTTTCTTTCCCCTTTCCTTTCAAATGCCATATGTTCTGGTTGAATGTGACTTATCTATTGGGGATGGGTTTACGTGTACACCTGCTTAGTTCCCACTGTCTGGTGTGTGTGTGTGTGTGTGTGTGTGTGTGTGTGTGTGCGTGTGTGTGTGTGCGTGCGTGCGTGCGTACACACACGTAGGTCAGTAGGTGAGCCAGTTCCCTGTAGGCTGCTAGTTATGTGTTGATGATATGGCCACTCGGAGAGTCAACTCTGGACATAGCTGTCTTCAACCCAGGTGAAAAAGGCGAAAGGGCATGTTTACAGTTCCTGGTTGTAACTCAACTCAGCCCAAGGACATGAAACATGTATGACATGTAGTTAGTCATTCACTGACATGTTTTCCAGATAAGGTGGGGCGCAATGTAGGTTTTGAAACCGCGCTGTCTGTGTTATACCGCCTGACAAACCGCTGGAGCTGTTATCTGGACTGTTGCTTGGCTAGTTACAAACTGAGGAGAAAAAGAGGTGGAGAGAGAGCGAGAGATTCAGTGCTATTCTGGGAAGAGAGGTTGTTTATCATACTCTTTTCTCTTTCAGAGAGAGAGAGAGAGAGAGTAGAGGGAGGTGAAGATGTGGTGATGAAGCGATAGCAGGAGATAGGACATGACACAAAGTTGGCCACTGCGTAGCTATTAGCTGTTCACCCCTGATGTAGCTGGGCAGGTGTAGATATGATATACTCCCCTACTGAGGTGTTTTTCAACAACATAAACCTTAAATCACGGCCCCGGTGGAACGCCCGGACAGGGATCAGATCTAGAATGTAATGTACTATAGGACCGACACCCTGTCGAAGACACCTTTTGAGTTAGAACACAGCTCACGCCTTGTTATTTGGGTTCTGCCCTTGTGCTTCCCTTCAACACATGTTCAGGGATCATCTGTAAATAGCACGGTGGTGATGGCAGTGAAAGGATCTCGTAATAATGGTGTCATTGTGTGGAGTGCAGCTGGTCCTGTAAATTGATGCCGCACAATCCTCTGTTCTGTCTAGCTACACTATATATGCAAAAGTATGTGGACACCCCTTCAAATGAGTGGATTCGGCTCTTTCAGCCACACCTGTTGCTGACAGGTGTATAAAATCGAACACACAGCCGTGCAATCTCCATAGACAAACATTGTCAGTAGAATGGGCTTATTGAAGAGCTCAGTGACTTTCAACGTAACACCGTCATAGGATGCCAACATTTCGTCAAATTTCTGCCCTGCTAGAGCTGTCCCGGTCAACTGTAAGTGCTGTTATTGTGAAGTGGAAAAGTCTAGGAGCAACAACGTCTCAGCCGTGTAGTGGTAGGCCGCACAAGCTCACAAAACGGGACCGCAGAGTACAAGTGCGTAACGCGCAAAAATCATCTGTCCTCGGTTGCAACACTCATTGCTGAGTTCCATACTGCCTTTGGAAGCAACGTCAGCACAAGAACTGTTCGTGGGGAGCGTCATGAAGTGGGTTTCCATGGCCGAGCAGCCACACACAAGCCTAAGAGTGGTGTAAAGCTCACCGACCATTGGACTCTGGAGCAGTGGAAATGCGTTCCCTGAAGTGATGAATCACACTTTGCCATCTGGCAGTTCGACAGACAAATTTCGGTTTGGCGGATGCCAGGAGAAAGCTACCTGCCCGTATGCATAGTGCCAACTGTAAAGTTTGGTGGAGGAGGAATAATGGTCTGGGACGGGCTGGGCCCCTTGGTTCCAGTGAAGGGAAATCTTACCACTACAGCATACAATGACATTCTAGATGATTCTGTGCTTCCAACAGTTTGGGGAAGGCCCTTTCCTGTTTCAGCATGACAATGCCCCCGTGTACAAAGCGAGGTCCATACAGAAATTGTTTACCGAGATTGGTGTGGAAGAACTTGACTGGCCTGCACAGAGCCCTGACCTCAACCTCATCTAACACCTTTGGAATGAATTGGAACGCCAACTGTGAGCCAGGCCTAACCGCCCAACATCAGTTCCCGACCTCACTAATACTCTTGTGATTGAATGGAAGCAAGTCCCCACAGCAATGTTCCAACATCTATTGGAAAGCCTTCCCAGAAGAGTGAAGGCTGTTATAGCAGCAAAGGGGGGACCAACTCCATATTAATGCCCATGATTTTGGAATGAGATGTTCATCGAGCAGGTGTCTATATACTTTTGGTCATGCCGTGTACATGGCTGGCTACAGGGTTAAAAATGTTACCCCATGTGCCTGTCTACCTCGGACCAGGCCTGAGCTTTGTCCTGTCTTGTCCTTCCTGCCCTGTAGCCCTCTACACCCGCTCCTCCCCACCTTATAGTTTCTCCTAGTGCTGTTCCTCCCTCAATAGCTGCCTCTGTACATTCTAGAATGCCGGCCCTCTCAGCCAATGACCTGAAGGCATCCCAGTAAACACTCTGACATCATCACGTCACCCCGCTACTGTCTCAGAGCTGAATGATGGCTTTGTGCAGTTTGTGCGTGTGTTTGTGTGTGTGTGAGAGAGTAGCCAGCACACTAAAAACAAATGGTTCTATATGTAGCCAAATAAGGGTTATTTGGCTTGTAACCATAGCGGAACCCTTTTTGGTGCTATATAGGTTCTATAAAGAAATATGCTCATAAGAATCGAAATGGAACCTTTCCGGATGCTATAAATAACTGTTTCCTAAGGTTCTATAAAGAATCATTAATAAAATGTTCTATATAGCAGCAAAAGAGTCTTCCGCAATGATTTCAAACCTTCTTGGGGCTATATAGAACCCTTTTTATGGTTCTTTATTAAGGAAACTTCATGGAGAATGGTTCTATTTAGAACCTTCCTCAATCTCAAAGGTTCATTGTGGATTATTTTATCTGGTTATTTTTTCTGGTTAGCCATATTATATTGCTTAAATTGCATAGATGTTATTATTGTGTTAATTCACAAGTTGAATCAGGAGTTCTATCCCTCGAACGGTTGGGGCTCCCTAAGGAGAGAATTGAGGACAACGGATCAATTTACAGAAGGCCGAACATTAGTCTTTCACAAGAAACCATAACCATCTATAACATGGAATGGCATAGCACAACAGATTCAATAAACTGACATTACATCTCACTCACTGTTGCACAAAAAGAGCTGTAAGCAAACCACGCCCCAAAATATTTCAATGACCCACCGCCCCTAAAAGAGGAACAAACCCTTTTCTGAACAGCAAAGAACCATTGAAGGGCTCAAAGTGTTCTTTGAGTCATCATGGTTCCACATAGAACCCTCACTCTTCCCAAAGAACCCTTGAAGAACCCTCAATTCTTAGTGTGTATTGACGAGAGAGAGTGACAGGAGCAGCATACTGTGAAGTAGTGCCAAGGTCAGCCTGGGGATGCTTTGATGCCTACTGGTCTCTCTTGGCCCTCTATGATGATGCAGAATGGGACAATGGGCGTGTTGTAGGGCGGCTGTGGGAAGAGCCTACTCTGTGTGGCTCTGAGGGCTCTGATGACAGGGGCTAGGCTAGCTACCCGTGAAGCAGCACACGACGACCAGACAGATCTGGGTCTGGTTGACGGGTGTTGTTTCAGTGGCCCTGAAGAACAGACTATATGTGCCTCTGCATACAGAGCAATAGAAATATAACTAAACATTCATATTGTGCAGGTGAGTTTTGGCTTCCAGAGACAGTTGGTCTTGTTGTGTCCAGACTGTAGAATGCTCTGTCGTCAGGCAGAAAGTGTACTGCATTCTCTATAGTAACCTCTGAATTGAAACGCTGATGCAACCTGGTGAAAGGAACTGGCTCTGTCAGAAGAAACCACAGTGTTGTTGGCCTGTCAATGCAATACTTAGCCCAGACAATAGCATTTTACATTTCAGCAGACGCTCTTATCCAGACTGACTTACAGTAGTGAGTGCATACATCTTCATATATGTTTTCGTACTGGTCCCACGTGGGAATCTATTCCACAACCCTGGCGTTGCAAGTGCCATGCTCAACCAATTGAGCCACACAGGCCATATGCAGCTTGTGGTTTTCTCTGCTGCACAAGACTCTCAATATCGTCTTGCGTCGGCCTCAGCACTGAATCAACAGTTCACAGTACTGTAGTGTAATTAACAACCGACTGTATATTGCTGTGTTGACAGTTTTAATGTATTCAGTTTCATTACAGAGAGTAATTGTCAAATTGACTTTTTTAATTCACAAGGACAGCCATATTTCTGTCAGGCAACAGTGCATTTTCATTGAAAACTCTCTGAGTTATAGCAGCACGGGGAAATGCCTTGTCTATCTATGCCTTGTTATGCTGACAAGAAGACGGCGTTCATTGATAAATATTGATGTTGTAACTTATTTATGTTGTAACGTTCTACGCCAGTTATCTCTACTCTTCTAGTGTTAGGATTCTAAATCCAGATCCCAGAAGCCACCTGGTTATCCTGCAGATAGCAACATGTTCCTTTGTAACTCCTGGAAGGTTTTACCACCCTTCCAAAGAATCTCTACCATCTCTCTTTTAACTCCCTGTTCCAGTAGCGCAGCGCTCCGACACGGCTGTTTTGATCTTATGTGACAAGTGTGAGGGTTCTTGCAGACACACAGAGCAGCGCAGTGCAGAGACAGCTCTTTGATGGTTCAAGTTAATGAGAGTGTGGCTCCTTCCAATTTGGCAACCTATTCCCTACATAGTGCACTATTCTGGTCAAAAGTAGTGCACTGTATAGGGAATAGGGTGCAATTTGAGATGCACACTGGTTGTGTTTGGCTTCTCTCATTATACCTACACAAGGGGCTGAAGCTCTGCTCTACTCCTCGTCTTTGTAGCGGGATCCTGTGTCTCCCGATTTAGTCTAACTTTTAGTCTCTCTCTTTTTCTCCTCCCTCTCTTTTCCCTGTTCTTGCCCTCATTCTCTACTCCCTCCCTCTTGCTTTCTCTTTCCCTCTCTCCCTCAATAGCTCTCTCTTTCCCCTCTCTCCCTCAATCTCTCTCTCTCTCTTTTTCTCTCTCTCTCGCTTTCTCTTTCCCCTCTCGGCCTCAATCTCTCTCTCTCTCCCTCTCTCCCTCTCTCTCCTGTGTCTGAAGTAGATCATGTAATCAGTAGAGCGTGGTGAGAACAATGACAGTGTCGTGTTGCTGACGCGAAGCAGACACCTCTTCAAAAGCCACCTAATACTCTTTACTCTATACGTGACTATCTGCTTGACTGACTGACTAGAGAATAGTGCAATGCAGATAGGGGAGGGGTAGGACGGGTGGCAGGGCTAAAAATGTACCCCTTGTCAAAGGAGAGTGCATGGCAGAGGTTGGGGTCATGGGAATGTGGGGAGGAGGTGGTGTGTGGGGGGGGGGTGTTGCGGGGTGAGGTTGTTTGGTTTTCTGATAAGGCAAACATCTGTTTTGCTGTTTTTATCTTTGGCAGAGCTACTGGCACACAGGAGCTAGGGTAGGGAGACCATCTAATCAGTCCAGACACAGACAGAGGAAGACAGAGAGAGTGTAGCGAGAGAGAGAGAGACAGAAAGAGCGAGAAGCGAGAGAGAGAGAAATAGAGAGACTGAAGCGACAGAGAGAGAGAAGCGAGAGAGAGTGAGTATGACTGCCAGCTCAATCATCTATCTGTTGACTAGCATTGTGACTCCAAAACTGTTTTCCACTAGTGCGATGCTGCATATCACGTCTATGGAAGATTCAGTGGCGCCACTTCCTTCTTCTTTTTCCTCATGATGAGTTAGTAGTAATGTAAGTTTACAGTGTTTTGCCTTCAGATATCAGGGCCAGTTTTCCCATGGGTCTCTTGTTTACCCATTCTCTATTTCCTATACCGTTCTCTTCAACCCTCTCAGTTTGTCTCTCATGCACTCACAGGACTTGACATTTGAAATCTGGAGGAGTTTTTTGGAAGTAAAACTCAATTAAAGTAAATGTTTTGTTACTTTGTTAAAATATGTAATATTGATAAATGGAACCCTCTCTGGGTAATTGAAGTCCGATCCTCTCTGGTTCATTGAAGTCCTATCCGCTGTCACACTGTATGAGTCCCAATTAGCACCCTATTCCCTATGTAGTGCACTACTTTTCACCAGGGTCCATAGGGGACTTTTGGTTGTCTGTTTGTGTAACGAGCCATGACAGTATGTCTGAAGGAGTGTATAGATCTGGTCCCAGTCAGAGTTAATGAATCTAGGTGGGCAGTGTCAGTGGGTGTCTCTGTTTGTCACTATCTGCCTCATGAGACCTGACACGTTTTTAGAGCTGTGTGGGGCCCTAAGGGTAAAGAGATGCAGCACACACACACACTCCTACACACACCGCGTGCACACACACACACACACACACACAGTTAATCAGGATGCCCTTCATCATTACTGGAGTTTATCAGGACGTGCAGGGAAGCATTTGGACACGGACCCAACTGTAGAGAGAGGCTATGGTGTCAACTTACAGTAGTAGAGAAAAGGGCGGATATGTCCGTCCTGAAAAATGACTGTTTCTTCTGGTCTCGGGTTTCAAGTGAGAGATCACTGGACAAAAAGGCTCTTTAATGACAGTGTCAATCCAAAAGACAAAAAGGAGACCTTTATATTGTGGAGATAAAACTTTAGTGAGCTCTGGTTTCAAACAGTAGAGAGAGGGAGTATATTACGTTAACTGCTTTCATCAGATCTCCTTGTCTCCTGATGCTACATCAAGTTATTCTTTATCCCTGTTACTCCAATGGTTTATTTCATATCATTTGCCAGATGATTTTTTCATTTCTGCGACGGCCCGATTACCAGTCATGGGTGTCGAGATTCATGAATATTGTACAGCTAGCGATGACGTCTAGAGTCCAACTGCCACTTTATGTGAAATGTGGGTCTAACAAGTATCAGTTTTATTTTATTTACAATAGTTTTGTCTTCCACGGCCTGCTTCTTTTGTAGATAATCAGTTACTATTTTACAGCACTGGCAAAAGCTTTCGTCTGTTTTCAGAGATGACGCAGGACTGCATTCATGTTCATTTTAATAGCTGTGAGTCAAAGATTATTCTTCCCCTTTTGTCTTGAAAATGTTGTAATGAAAATGTACTCCAACTACATGGGATTTATTTTCATTGGAATTCATTCACAGCTGAATGAAAAGATACAGGCTTACATTTAAATGATCCTGCATAATGAAGGATATAGATACAAACATGTCACTAAGAAACAATTGGAATTATCCTACTATTTGAGGTAATTTTTATTCAATTGAACGCTTTTTACAGAATTAACTTTGATTTGAATAGAGGATAACATCTTTTGTGTTAGTTTTCTTCATTTGGAGAAAAGTCTTTCAAAGCTCTTGACCTTGCAAACTCCCAGAATCATTACCACTTATCACGAAGAGTACTCATTTTATTTTATTACGATTACACACTATTTTATATAATATACTAAGGTCAAGGTCATATACTTATTCTAAATAGCTTCCAACTGTGGATTTAAGTATGTTTAGAGGGAATCTACCATGCGGTCTCAAGGTTTAATGTGGTTTAGTCAAAAAGTCAAAAGTCACAAGTTAAACTCTTCAATGACTTAATTTATGCAATTTACTTTTGAATCTGTAACATGTTGACTTCACAGACTTCACAAGCTTTTTTTTCTCCTTCCCCTCTCTCGCTTTGTAGGTAAGTTTTAACATGTGTCATTTTCACTGCTAGCAGGCGTTTTCAGATAAGTGTCCATTTTGAAGCCCACATTGTCAGGAGGAATTATTGTGACGCTGGAGTAAAGCCAGAAACCCCTTGTTGTTTACACTCCTGTCATTTAACCCTGGACTTAAAACGTAGGTTCCCCTCCTTCTCCTGAGTAAACACCCAAGGACTTAAGAGATTGAAGGAAGAGCTCAAACTCTTCCCAAACAAAAATAGAGGCAGAAAACTGAAGTTTGAGAAAGTGCAGTTTTAGGGGCCTTGCCTCCTAGGGGTGGATGGGTAGCTAGGAAACTATAAAATAATTAACTTCACAGGTGTGTGTGTGTGTGTGTGTGTGTGTGTGTGTGTGTGTGTGTGTGTGTGTGTGTGTGTGTGTGTTGTGTTAAATGAGATTAAGCAGTTTACTGCTGACATGTCTATTTGTATTTTGCATTTTATTAGGGATCCCCATTAGCTGCTGCCAAGGCAACCCAAAATGTATGATACCACCATACAACAATATTACAATGTACGCGTGTGTAGAGTGCGTGTGTCTGTACCTGTATGTGGCTGTACCTGTGTGTGTGTCTCTTCACAGTCCCTGCTGTTCCAAAATATGTATTTTTATCTGTTTTTTTAAATCTGATTCTACTGCTTGTAGTACAGTGCGCCTCCCATAGTCTGTTCTGGACTTGGGAATTGTGAAGAGACCTCTGGTAGCATGTCTTGTGGGGTATGCATGGATGTCCAAGCTGTGCTAATAGTTTAAACAGACAGCTCGGTACATTCAGCTTGTCAAAACCTCTTACAAAAACAAGTAGTGATGAAGTCAATCTCTCCTCCACTTTGAGCCAGGGGAGATTGACATGCATATCATTCATGTTAGCTCTCCGTGTACATTTAAGGGCCAGCCGTGCTGCCCTGTTCTGAGCCAAGTGTAAGTCCCTCTTAGTGGCACCTGACCACACTACTGAACAGTAGTCCAGGTGCGGCAAAACTAGAGTCTGTAGGACCTGTCTTGTTGATAATGTTGTTAAGAAGGTAGCGCTGCACTTTTATGAACAGACTTTTCCTCATCTTAGCTACTGTTGTATCAACATGTTTTGACCATGACAGTTTACAATCCAGGGTTACTTGCTCAATTTCCACATTATTCATTACAACATTTAGTTGAGGTTTTAGGGTTTAGTGAATGATTTGTCCCAAATACAATGCTTTTAGTTTTTGAAATATTTAGGATTAACTTATTCCTCGCCACACATTCTGAAACTAACTGCAGCTCTTTGGTAAGTGTTGCAGTCATTTCAGTCGATGTAGTAGCTGACGTGTAAAGTGTTGAGTCATCTGCAAACATAGACGCATAGACGCTCAAAGATCTGGCTTCAGTTAGTATCCTGCCTCTGCCCAGGCAGCCAGGTCTGTGGGATACTATAAAGGTGTAGCTACTGCAGCCAGGTCTGTGGGATACTATAAAGGTGTGCTACTGCAGCCAGGTCTGTGGGATGCTATAAAGGTGTGCTACTGCAGCCAGGTCTGTGGGATACTATAAAGGTGTAGCTACTGCAGCCAGGTCTGTGGGATACTATAAAGGTGTGCTACTGCAGCCAGGTCTGTGGGATGCTATAAAGGTGTAGCTACTGCAGCCAGGTCTGTGGGATACTATAAAGGTGTAGCTACTGCAGCCAGGTCTGTGGGATGCTATAAAGGTGTAGCTACTGCAGCCAGGTCTGTGGGATGCTATAAAGGTGTAGCTACTGCAGCCAGGTCTGTGGGATGCTATAAAGGTGTAGCTACTGCAGCCAGGTCTGTGGGATGCTATAAAGGTGTAGCTACTGCAGCCAGGTCTGTGGGATACTATAAAGGTGTAGCTACTGCAGCCAGGTCTGTGGGATACTATAAAGGTGTAGCTACTGCAGCCAGGTCTGTGGGATGCTATAAAGGTGTAGCTACTGCAGCCAGGTCTGTGGGATGCTATAAAGGTGTAGCTACTGCAGCCAGGTCTGTGGGATGCTATAAAGGTGTAGCTACTGCAGCCAGGTCTGTGGGATGCTATAAAGGTGTAGCGACTGCAGCCAGGTCTGTGGGATGCTATAAAGGTGTAGCTACTGCAGCCAGGTCTGTGGGATGCTATAAAGGTGTAGCTACTGCAGCCAGGTCTGTGGGATACTATAAAGGTGTAGCTACTGCAGCCAGGTCTGTGGGATGCTATAAAGGTGTAGCTACTGCAGCCAGGTCTGTGGGATGCTATAAAGGTGTAGCTACTGCAGCCAGGTGTTACCCCAACCCAGGTCTTAGGAACCCTAGGTAGCTGATAACTGCAGGAAGGAGCCCTGGCATGGGGTAGATAAGGCTAAGCCCCTCTCTCTCTTTTTCGCTCTGTCTATACCTCTCACTGGCTCTCTCTCTCTCTCTCTCTCTCTCTCTCTCTCTCTCTCTCTCTTCAATATAAACTCAGCAAAAAAAGAAATGTCCTCTCACTGTCAACTGCGTTTATTTTCAGCAAACTTAACATGTGTGAGTATTTGTATGAACATAACAAGATTCAACAACTGAGACATAAACTGAACATGTTCCACAAATGTTCCACATTTCTGACTAACAGAAATTGAATAATGTGTCCCTGAACAAAGGGGGGGTCAAAATCAAAAGTAACAGTCAGTATCTGGTGTGGCCACCAGCTGCATTAAGTACTGCAGTGCATCTCCTCCTCATGGACTGCACCAAATGTGCCAGTTCTTGCTGTGAGATGTTACCCCACTCTTCCACTAAGGCACCTTCAAGTTCCCGGGCATTTCTTGGGTGAATGGCCCTAGCCCTCACCCTCCGATCCAACAGGTCCCAGATGTGCTCAATGGGATTGAGATCCGGGCTCTTCGCTGGCCATGGCAGAACACTGACATTCCTGTTTTGCAGGAAATCACGCACAGAACGAGCAGTATGGCTGGTGGCATTGTCATGCTGGAGGGTCATGTCAGGATGAGCCTGCAGGAAGGGTACCACATGAGGGAGGAGGATTTCTTTCCTGTAGCGCACGCATTGAGGTTGCCTGCAATGGCAACAAGCTCAGTCCGATGATGCTGTGACACACCACCCCAGACCATGACGGACCCTCCACCTCCAAATCGATCCCGCTCCAGAGTACAGGCCTCTGTGTAACACTCATTCCTTTGACGATAAACGTGAATCCGACCATCACCCCTGGTGAGACAAAACCGCGACTCGTCAGTGAAAAGCACTTTTTGCCAGTCCTATCTGGTCCAGCGATGGTGGGTTTGTGCCCATAGGCGGCGTTGTTGCTGGTGATGTCTGGTGAGGACCTGCCTTACAACAGGCCTACAAGCCCTCAGTCCAACCTTTCTCAGCCTATTGCAGACATTCTGAGCACTGATGGAGGGATTGTGCGTTCCTGGTGTAACTCGGGCAGATGTTGTTGCCATCCTGTACCTGTCCCACAGGTGTGATGTTCGGATGTACCGATACATGGTTCCACGTGGTCTGCCACTGCGAGGACGATCAGCTGTCTGTCCTGTCTCCCTGTAGCTCTGTCTTAGGCGTCTCACAGTACGGACATTGCAATTTATTGCCCTGGCCATATCTGCAGTCCTCATGCCTCCTTGCAGCATTCCTAAGGCACGTTCACGCAGATGAGCAGGGACCCTGGTCATCTTTCTTTTGGTGTTTTTCAGAGTCAGTAGAACGGCCTCTTTAGTGTCCTAAGTTTTCATAACTGTGACCTTAATTGCCTATCGTCTGTAAGCTGTTAGTGTCTTAACGACCGTTCCACAGGTGCATGTTCATTAATTGTTTATGGTTCATTGAACAAGCATGGGAAACAGTGTTCAAACCCTTTACAATGAAGATCTGTGAAGTTATTTGGATTTTTAAGAATTATCTTTGAAAGACAGGGTCCTGAAAAAGGGCCGTTTCTTTTTTTGCCGAGTTTACTTTATTGACATGGGAAGTAAAACACTAACATTGTCAAAGTAAGCATATAACAATAATCTGTGATGGCGAGCAAATAAGGTTGACTGGTGCATGGTCCTTGATTGTATTATTTCCAGTACCATTCCTTGGTATTGTTCCATTGTCAGGAATGGCCTACTACACTAGAATGGCCGACTACACTAGAATGGCCTACTACACTAGAATGGCCTACTACACTAGAATGGCCTACTACACTAGAATGGCCTACCCCTAGAATAGATCTTCTTGATGTGTGAGTGAATGTGGACCAGAAGAGACAAGATATTATGTCTCTGTTCTTCCTATGGACATGCCTTTACAACAGATCTCTCAGCTGAAGCCTTGACATGTTCACCTCTCGTTGGAGGTGCTTGACAAACAAACTGTTCCGGTTTCTCCGTTACACCACATCTAGTTTCTATGGAAACCCAGTGCTTGCCAATGATAGATAGTATGTTTGTCATTCTATACATGTAGCTACACATCATGACCAAAAGTATGTGGACACCTGCTTGTTGAACATCTCATTCAAAAAATCATGGGCATTAATATGGAGTTGGACCCACCTTTGCTGTTATAACAGCCTCCACTCTTCTGGGAAGGCTTTCCACTAGATGTTGGAACATTGTTGCGTGGACTTGCTTCGGTTCAACTGCAGGAGTATTAGTGAGGTCGGGCACTGATGTTGGGCGGATAGGCCTGGCTCACAGTCGGCATTCCAATTCATCCTAAAGGTGTTTGATGGGGTTGAGGTCAGGGTTCTGTGCAGGCCAGTCAAGTTCTTCCACACCAATCTCTGTAAACAATTTCTGCATGGACTTCACTTTGAGCATGGGGGCATTGCCATGCTGAAACAGGAAAGGGCCTTCCCCAAACTATTGCCACAAAGTTGGAAGCACACAATCATCTAGACTAGAATGTCATTGTATGCTGTATCGTTAATATTTCCTTTTACTGGAACTAAGGGGCCTAGCCTGAACCATGAAAACAGCCACAGACCATTATTCCTCGTCCACCAAACTTTACAGTTAGCACTATACATTTGGGCAGGTAGCATTCTCCTAGCATCCGCCAAACCCAAATTAGTCCGTCAGACTGCCAGATGGTGAAGCATGATTCATCACTCCAGAGAACACATTTCCACTGCTCCAGAGTACAATGGCGGCGAGCTTTACACCACCCCAGCCAATGCTTGGCATTGCGTATGGTGATCTTAGGCTTGCATGCGGCTGCTCGGCCATGGAATCCCATTTCATGAAGCTCCAGACAAACAGTTATTGTGCTGACGTTGCTTCCAGAGGCAGTTTGGAACTCGGTAGTGAGTGTTGCAACCGAGGACAGACTATTTTGATGTGCTACACACTTCGCGGTCCTGTTCTGTGAGCTTCTGTGGCCTACCACTGCGCGGCTTTGCTGTTGTTGCTCCTAGACGTTTCCACTTAACAATAACAGCACTTACAGTTGACCGGGGCAGCTCTAGCAGGGATGACATTTGATGAACTGACTTGTTGGGAAGGTGGCATCCTATGACGGTGCCACGTTGGAAGTCACTGAGCTCTTCAGTAAGGTCATTCTACTGCCAATGTTTGTCTACTGAGATTGCATGTCTGTGTGTTTCTTTTTGGTACACCTGTCAGCAACGGGTGTGGCTGAAAGAGCCGAATCCACTCATTTGAAGGGATGTCCACATACTTTTGTATAGATAGTGTACGTCTAGTCACTCGTAGTGGTAACTATCATGTGTTCAATTCAGATGTTGTGTAGGTACGTTAACTATCATACTTTCAATCAGATGTACTGTAGGTATGGTAACTATCATGCGTTCAATCAGATGTACTGTAGGTACGTTAACTATCATGCGTTCAATCAGATGTACTGTAGGTACGTTAACTATCATATGTTCAATCAGATGTACTGTAGGTACGGTAACTATCATGTGTTCAATCAGATGTACTGTAGGTACGTTAACTATCATACGTTCAATCAGATGTACTGTAGGTACGTAACTACCATGCGTTCAATCAGATGTACTGTAGGTACGTTAACTATCATACGTTCAATCAGATGTACTGTAGGTACGTTAACTATCATACGTTCAATCAGATGTACTGTAGGTACGGTAACTGTCATACGTTCAATCAGATGTACTGTAGGTACGGTAACTATCATACGTTCAATCAGATGTACTGAAGGTACGTTAACTATCATACTTTCAATCAGATGTACTGTAGGTACGGTAACTATCATGCGTTCAATCAGATGTACTGTAGGTACGTTAACTATCATGCGTTCAATCAGATGTACTGTAGGTACGTTAACTATCATGCGTTCAGTCAGATGTACTGTAGGTACGGTAACTATCATGCGTTCAATCAGATGTACTGTAGGTACGGTAACTATCATGCGTTCAATCAGATGTACTGTAGGTACGGTAACTATCATGTGTTAAGGGCAGATGTACCGTAGGTACGGTAACTATCATACGTTCAATCAGATGTACTGTAGGTACGGTAACTATCATGTGTTAAGGTCAGATGTACTGTAGGTACGGTAACTATCATACATTCAATCAGATGTACTGTAGGTACGGTAACTATCATACATTCAATCAGATGTACTCTAAGTACGGTAACTATCATGCGTTCAATCAGATGTACTGTAGGTACGGTAACTATCATGCGTTAAATCAGATGTACTGTAGGTACGGTAACTACCATGCGTTCAATCAGATGTACTGTAGGTACGGTAACTATCATGTGTTAAGGTCAGATGTACTGTAGGTATGGTAACTATCATACATTCAATCACATGTACTGTAGGTACGGTAACTATCATACATTCAATCAGATGTACTCTAGGTACGGTAACTATCATGCGTTCAATCAGATGTACTGTAGGTACGGTAACTATCATGCGTTCAATCAGATGTACTGTAGGTACGTTAACTATCATACGTTCAATCAGATGTACTGTAGGTACGGTAACTATCATGCGTTCAATCAGATGTACTGTAGGTACGGTAACTATCATACATTCAATCAGATGTACTGTAGGTATGGTAACTATCATATGTTCAATCAGATGTACTGTAGGTACGTTAACTATCATGCGTTCAATCAGATGTACTGTAGGTACATTAACTATCATGCGTTCAGTCAGATGTACTGTAGGTACGGTAACTATCATGCGTTCAGTCAGATGTACTGTAGATACGGTAACTATCATACGTTCAATCAGATGTACTGTAGATACGGTAACTATCATGCGTTCAATCAGATGTACTGTAGGTACGTTAACTATCATACGTTCAATCAGATGTACTGTAGGTACGGTAACTATCATGCGTTCAATCAGATGTACTGTAGGTACGTTAACTATCATACGTTCCAGCAGATGTACTGTAGGTACATTAACTATCATACGTTCAATCAGATGTACTGTAGGTACGGTAACTATCATGCGTTCAATCAGATGTACTGTAGGTACGGTAACTATCATGCATTCAATCAGATGTACTGGAGGTACGGTAACTATCATGTGTTAAGGGCAGATGTACCGTAGGAACGGTAACTATCATACGTTCAATCAGATGTACTGTAGGTACGGTAACTATCATGCGTTCAATCAGATGTACTGTAGGTACGGTAACTGTCATACGTTCAATCAGATGTACTGTAGGTACGGTAACTATCATGCGTTCAGTCAGATGTACTGTAGATACGGTAACTGTCATGCGTTCAGTCAGATGTACTGTAGGCACGGTAACTATCATACGTTCAATCAGATGTACTGTAGGCACGGTAACTATCATGCGTTCAGTCAGATGTACTGTAGGTACGGTAACTGTCATACGTTCAATCAGATGTTCTGTAGGTACGTTAACTATCATACGTTCAATCAGATGTACTGTAGGTACGTTAACTATCATGCGTTCAATCACATGTACTGTAGGTACGGTAACTATCATACGTTCAATCAGATGTACTGTAGGTACGGTAACTATGATGTGTTAAGGTCAGATGTACTGTAGGTACGTTAACTATCATACGTTCAATCAGATGTACTGTAGGTACGGTAACTATCATGTGTTCAATCAGAAGTACTGTAGGTATTGTCATGTTATGACAGCTTTCTTGATTTTGCAGAAATAAGGAAATGACTGTGTGTTTTAAAGATGCACTGCTGCCCAGAATAAGCTACTCTCTTGCAACCAGTGTTGGTTCTTTAACCAAACAATAACAGCTAATCTCAGCTCCACACGGCAGTGAACCCGTCACCACTCCGCCACATGCCATCTCCGCTTGGCCTTGTTAGCAGAGTGTGCCAGTGTGATGTCACAGCCGGCGACTGCACTGTGTTTGTCCTGTTTGGCTGAGCACAGAGGGAGGTGCCTGGCCCCAATATGTCATCTCCTAGCAGGCATTTAAGACCCACGGTGGGGAGAGGACCCTAAGGAACCCCTCACAGCAAGCCCCCACAACCAGCCCATGCTGCTCTCAGGTGGGATTGAAGGGTAGGAGGGATGGAACACCCCAACCCCCTACACTCCTCCCTCCTCCCCTTTCTGTCACAGATGACTGAGAGAAAACGACTGTGGGTGGCTTGTAGATGAGGGCCTGCACCATTCCACCATGGCCTTCGTCTCAGAATGAAAACAGGCATCATGGACCTTCTTTTCTGTCTTTAACATTCAATCTTTACCATGAAAAAAATGACAACCCCAGAACCTTGATTCCATTTTGTCTCTTTCAGTGTTGTTTCCTTGACTAGATTGACCTTGGCTTGGCACTGTCTGCAGCTTCTCTCCCTGTTGTTTTGGATGATTGTGTGCTGGGTTTGGTTTAATCATGTGCCATTGTGCAGTGTTGGACCCATCGTGTGTGTGTGTGTGTGTGTGTGTGTGTGTGTGTGTGTGTGTGTGTGTGTGTGTGTGTGTGTGTGTGTGTGTGTGTGTGTGTGGGTGGGTGGGTGGGTGGGTGGGTGGGTGGGTGGGTGGGTGTGGTTAATAGCCCAGGGGTTGGCTGTGACCCAATGCTAAGGTCCTGTTGACATTTATTTCCAACTCACCACTGCTGTTAATACTGAACTGGTCTCCTCACCACAGGAAACAAACAAAGGTGCTGCTTGGAATCACACTGGGCACACGCTCACATGCATGATGTTACACACACATACAGACGTGCACATGCATACACACTGTACCTGCACTTGAAAATACATAGAACGTAGGTAAAAATACATACATCTGTAGGAACACTCAACTGATGTAAAGCCCATAGTAACACATGCACACAAATGGGCAATTGAGCTCACACACACACACACACACACTTAAAACACATTGCACACGCTCGCACAATTTTCAATAGGTGTCGGCTTTTGCAGTGCCAAGTGGCTTCATAACCTGTGATTTTACAGTCATTTTACTGGGCTCCTGTGACATCCCCATCCATCTCCTCCTGCTTCAGCCCCTGTGGTGAAATTAGAGACTCCCAAATGTTACCCCATTCCCTATATAGTGCACTAATTTTGACCAGACCCCTATGGGTTATATGCCTTATATACTGTAGTGCACTATGTAAGGAGTTGGATGCCATTTGGGACACAGACTGCAGTCTCTGTCCCTATTCACACACACAGCCCACAGACAGGACCACACTTGAATCATTGCAACAATTTGGGCTATCAAATCATAATAGAGGGAAGAGATTGCCTTTGTTTCCTGTGTGAGGAGAAGCATCTCCAGATCGCTAAGCCTGGGTTAATGTGCTTAGAAAGGTGTGTATATATATATATGTTTTCACTATTTCTAGATTGAAAGGGAAAAGGCTTTTTTTCTTTTGTTTGTCTGTGTGCCGCTTGAGAGCATTCTGACTTAATTGAAAGAAACTGGTCAAGAAAGTGAGTGATGCTTTTCCCACCTCCTCCCACGGTTTATCTCGGTAACAATTTCAGTGATGAATTCATTTTGACGTTTTGCCAATGGAATGTGGATGAAAAACATTGAAGCTGCTTGCTTCACAAAGTTTATTGCAGTTGACTTTGACACATTAATGTCTAATGCATTACTTGTCGGTCAAAACCACTCTAATATACTGTGTTCAAGGTGACTGTTTTTGTTTACATACCAGCATTACCAGTGATGGTTTATTTACCAGAGAGAGTCATGGTTAATTTGGTCTGCTTAGAAGTAATGGAAAGCTGAGTCAACTCTTAAAATAATGTTTCCTTGTTAATGTGGGATGATGTCATCCAGACCACCATGGGAATAATTGCAGTAAATTGCCATTCAATTACACTTAAAAATTACCATTGTTTAATCTGTACTATTACATCATAACCTAAACTGTCTGCTATTGATCATACTAGGATGAATAAACTTAAGTGTCACACTCACACAGCTACGTTTGCATGTACTGTACGTACACAAACACACACACACTCACACTGGAAACATTTCAGTTTTCAAATTGGACATGTGGGGGGGGGGACAAACAAAAGAAAGCAGAGCAATCAGAAAAAGAGAGACAATTGCCTGACCCTTCGTCCAGACACTGTTATTATGTTTGTTCCTCCCCTGTGAAAGGAAAGCCATTTAACATCAGATTTGTAAATACAAGAACATTGGACTTTTTATTATTATTATTATTAAGAATGTTATTATTATATTGCCTAAGACAATGATGATTCCACGCCAATATATTGAAGTGTCATACATACTGGAGCTATAGCGCATTGCATCCCTATATGGTCTAAATATAGCATCATAAATTGGAAGCTATTCCCCTACTATTTTTATTGTACTACTGTTTAGAATGGATGGCCAGTCCTATATGGGCTACCACAGCTTTCCTTTTCCTTGTTTTTTTTTCTTCCTGTTGATGGCAGTCCCCCTCCGGCTACGTTAATGAATCTCCCAGGGAGGACTTGGCCTACAGGCCATGATTAATTACTGTGAAGATCTTCACCGAGTATACAAAACATTAAGAACACGTTCTCTTTCCGTGACATAGACTGGCCAGTTGAATCCAGGTGAAAGTTATGATCCCTTATTGATGTCACTTTTTCAAATCCACTCCATTCAGTGTAGATAAAGGGAAAGGGGAATACCTAGTCAGCTGTCCAACTGAATGTAATCAACTGAAATGTGTCTTCCACATTTAACCCAAGCCCTCTGCCTTCCGGTTACTGGCCCAACGCCCTTCCGGTTACTGGCCCAACGCTCTAACCACTAGAAGGGGAGGAGACAGGTTAAAGAAAGATTTTTAAGCCCTGAGCCTCCTTTCTGTTTCACATCCATGGGCTTACTAACACTAAAGGTAACAATTACGTCATTAATAGTACTTTTTTTAAATGTACAATGACAATGCTAGCTATTCTCATGATGGAATTTGAAAGGCCTTGATAGTCCTATCAAATGTTCCAGCTGTCTTGATATCCTACTAAGAAACCATATTGGTATACTGTAGCAATGCTCCAAGAAATACACCTGCTCAGAAAGGACACACATAGAATAGAGTACCATTTGTACAAACTGGCTGTTTTTTCAGCCCCAAACAAATCTAAAGGTGGAATCATAATGATACATAAGAAACTAAAAATCACAATCTTGCGCAGAATCACTTTCCTTAAACGTACGTGTACGCTCCAAATTCATATGATCCTATGTTTTTTTGATTCACTGAACAACAGATTGTTAGAATTAACTGAATTCCATCTGGTTATTGTGACAGACATGAATGCCATTTTGGACATGCGGGACATATTTAATGAGACTAACTACAATCCACACACAACCAAGCAACTCTCCAGCATATAGTCTCTGATCACAACCTAATTGATACCTGGCGAGCACATAATCCTAATGAATACACTTTCTACTCAAACAGGCATAAATTATTTTCACTAATCAATTTCATAATGTTATTTCTTCTTTATTCTTTATTCTTTATTCGAGAAAATAGAAATTCGACATGTCTGACCACCGTGATTACTATTGCCAACATCAAATGTCAGTATTAAGTCCATTATTGCTCGAAATGATTGACACAGCCGTTCACAAAGGTTCATTTGGGAGAGATGTGAATACAACATGAATTTCCCTTTTATTAATAAAAGGTAAGGATGCCACCCAGTGATAAACACAGATGTTAAACTGTTTTTGAAAATGTTGTCATCCTTTCATCTCAAGACTTTCATCTCCACATGGACCAGTATATCTCAATCGCTCCCAAACGCATTGAATATCATAAATAAATTCAGCTTCATCTCAAGTTACAAAATTAATCGAACCAACTCAGCCCTACTGTCTTTCAAAACCCCGATGGAGGACTCCATCTCTAATCCCAATCACTTCCCATTTTAAATATTTGGGAGTATATGTATTTCCTTCCTTATATAAAGCCATTCTCAGAAACTTTAACAGAATGCCCAAATCAATTCAGTTCGACCTTGGTAGATGGAATAAAATCTCAGTGGCTTTAACCAGCAGAATATCTATTTTTAAAATGAATATATTGCCACTGCTGAATTTCTGTAGTTCAATGCTTCCCATGATTCCCCCTTCTAGCTATTGGGATAAAATTCATAGTGCGTTTTCAAATTTATATGACAAGGTAAGCGATCCCGGATAAAATTAACAAACTCACAAAGAGGGAATGACATAGGAGGACTATCCGTACCAAACTTAAAATTGTATTTCAAGGTTTTTCGCCCCATTCTAAATTGATTTAGACACGATTCTTCCACTCCCTGGTTGAGTATAGAGAGAAATATGGTGTCTCATATTGCCCTGGAAGAGGTGGTCTTCACTGATATTAAATTATTTAAACTACACTTTGGTCCAATTATTGCTCACACAATTTCTATTTGGTACAAACTTGAAAAAAATGTAACAGCGAATCAAAATGGCATGCCCATACCCCAATATTTCACAATAATGCAGCCTTTTGCATCCCCCCAATGGTCCCAAATGTGGAATCCGTACCCTTGGCGATATCATGGACAGTAATGGTTTGAGAACATTCCAAGATTTCAAGATCCATACACATTTCTAGGCAACCCCTTTTTTCTATATTTACAATTTAGATCATCTATGCTGGCCTATGGAGTCTCTTGGGAAACCCAACTACCGAAACATCCAATTATGGGATTTATGAATAAATTATCTGGGCTCCCGAAAGAACTGATCTCAAAAATATCTAAACATCTTTTGGAAAGCTCATATTTTGAGCTAGCCATTAAAAAAGTATGGCCCACAGATCTGATTGAATCTGAACAACCCTTTAGCTTGAACATAGTATGGAAAAATATGACATTGGCATCCCGTAATCTGAACCATCAATTGTTCACAGACTGTATTTAACACCAAGGAAACATTTTACAGTGAAATTGGCCCCAGCTGTTCACTATGTTCCCTAAATCAGGTAAGCACTTTCTTTTATATGATGTGGGAGTGCTTGAATGTAAATATTCAATGCTTTGCTTCAATTATGTTACTTAATGAGGATAGCTCCTTGAATCTCTCAATCAATCAGAGACGACTACTGCTGGCTGGCAGCACTGCTGCTAAAAAGATGTTGGCTCACCTCACTGTCTCTCAATTCGCCAGTGGATACAGTTACTATTAGAAGTATCAACAGTGAGAATGAATGGTGGTAGTCAAGGAACAATTGAGGCCTGGACAAATATACTTGACAACTGTAAAGAATAATCTCAACAAAAGCCCAACACATACAAATAAACAGCCCATGAATCCCAACAGATACAACCAAACTAAATACACTGAGTAAACAAAACATTAGGAACACCTGGGGGGGCATGCATTTTTTTCAATAGTTTTTCTTTATACTGAATTTATTATTACTTTAGAATATGATTCAAAATGATCAATACTTTATGCTTATGTACATTTTGTAACGTTTTTATTTTATTTTGTCTTCTTTTTTTCTTCTTCTTTTGAGTGGCACAGGTAGAATGTATAAATAATGTCTTGAAAATATATGGAATTTAAATATTTTACCTGTAATAAATAAAAAATAAAAACAATTTAATTGTTCACAAAAAAAAGATTTGTAGCACACACACAATCATGCACGCACGCACACACAGACTGCTTCTCTCCTCTCCCCTAATGACCAGCTCCGTCAGGGCCAACCAGAGAAGAAGAGAAAGAATGGGCTGCCGTGTTGCCCTGTTCTTTTCACCGGAGAGAGGATGATTATTCCAGGCTGCATTGATCCAGCTATTCTCACAGAGGTAATGGATGGCATTGTCCCTACTCAGCTCTGTTAGTACAAATAATGATTAATCAATATGCACTCAAGTCTTAGTTCAGAATATTATTTTAACACATGATTTATTCTCCCGCATTCTCGCTCGCTTTTGGAGTCCGGTGATGATTGTTTGCGACTCGGTCGCTGTCACTGGCTGGACAATCAATTGGACCAATCAACTAAAGACACTCAATTATAACGACTGATTGGAAATAATAACGGCATTTTGTATCGCTCCAGTCTTCCGTATGTAGGCTTCCTGTGTTGGTGTGACATTAATGATATTGAACACACTACATTAGGCTAGTTGGCCTGTAGATGTTCTATAAAGAGGCAAGTATTTGCTTGGTCATTGACGGTGAATAATATGCTCTCAGGACAGTGATAGAAAGCATATTTCATTCAGTTACTTCAGCATAGTTGGCTTTTCATGGTAAATGATGCACCTTTGTGTGCTTTGTATAAGTGCTAAAGTCAAATCACATCAATTCTAATTTATTTGTCACGTGCTTCATAAACAACAGGTGTACACCGTCATTGTAAATAAGAATTTGTTCTTAACTGACTTGCCTAGTTAAATAAAGGTTAAGTAAAATAAATAGACTAACAGTGAAATGCTTACTTATGGGTCCTTTAAAAAAAATACAGAGTTAAAGATAATTTTTAAATATACAAATAAAATATAGAAATAGTGAGAAATAAATACACAGTGAATAATGAATAACAATGACGAGTATAAATAACATGACTATATACAGGGAGTACCAGTACCGAGCCGATGTGCAGGGGTATGAGGTAATTGAGGTAGCTATGTACATATAGGTAGGGTTAAAGTGACTAGGCAACAGGATAGATAATAGACAGTAGCAGCAGCGGGTAGCCATTTTATTAACTATTTAGCAGTCTTGTTGAGCAGTCTTATGGCTTGGGGGTAGAAGCTGTTCAGGGTCCTGTTGGTTCCAGACTTGGTGCACTGCTACCGCTTGCTGTGCGGTAGCAGAGAAAACAGTCTATGGCTTGGATGGCTGGAGTCTTTGACAACTTTTTGACCTTCCTCTGACAGTGTCTGGTATAGAGGTCCTGGATGGCAGGGAGCTTGGCCCCAGTGTTGTACTGGGCTGTACTCACCATCCTCTGTAGCACCTTGCGGTCGGTTGCTTTGTTGTTGACATACCAAGCGGGGATGCAGCCAGTCAATATGCTCTCAATGGTGCAGCTGTAGACCTTTTTGAGGATCTGAGGGCCCATGCCAAATTTTTTCAGCTTCCTGAGGGGGAAGAGGTGCTGTCGTGTCCCCTTCACAACTGTGTGGGTGTGTGTCGACCATGTTAATTCATTAGTGATGTGGACACTGAGGAACTTGACGCTCTCGACCCGATCCACTACAGCCCCATCCATGTGGATGGGAGCATACTCGCCCCTCTGTTTCCTGTAGTCCACGATCAGCTCCTTTGTCTTGCTGACGGTGAGGGTACTTGTCTTTGACCTCCTCCCTATAGGTTGCCTCATCATCGTTGGTGATCAGTAATACCACCTTTGTGTTGCCAGCAAACTTGATGATGGTGTTGGAGTCATGCGCGGCCACACAGTCCTGGGTGAAGAGGGAGTACAGTTGTGGCCAAAAGTTTTGAGAATGACACAAATATTAATTTTCACAAAGTCTGCTGCCTCATTTTGTATGATGGCAATTTGCATATACTCCAGAATGTTATGAAGAGTGATCAGATGAAATGCAATTAATGGCAAAGTCCCTCTTTGCCATGCAAATGAACTGATTCCCCCAAAAACATTTCCACTGCATTTCAGCCCTGCCACAAAAGGACCAGCTGACGTCATGTCAGTGATTCTCTCGTTAACACAGGTGTGAGTGTTGATGAGGACAAGGCTGGAGATCACTCTGTCATGCTGATTGAGTTCGAATAACAGACAGGAAGCTTCAAAAGGAGTGCATCTGCGCGCACATAGAGGTGAAGACTTTTGGAGTATGGCCTGGTGTCAAGAAGGGCAGCAAAGAAGCCACTTCTCTCCAGGAAAAACATCAGCGACAGACTGATATTCTGCAAAAGGTACAGGGATTGGACTGCTGAGGACTGGGGTAAAGTAATTTTCTCTGATGAATCCCCTTTCGATTGTTTGGGGTATCCGGAAAAAAGTCCGGAGAAGACAAGGTGAGCGCTACCATCAGTCCTGTGTCATGCCAACAGTAAGGCATCCTGAGACCATTCATGTGTGGGGTTGCTTCTCAGCCAAGGGAGTGGGCTCACTCACAATTTTGCCTAAGAACACAGCCATGAATAAAGAATTGTATCAACACATCCTCCGAGAGCAACTTCTCCCAACCATCCAGGAACAGTTTGGTAATGAACAATGCCTTTTCCAGCATGATGGAGCACCTTGCCATAAGGCAAAAGTGATAACTAAGTGGCTTGGGGAACAAAACATTGATATTTTGGGTCTATGTCCAGGAAACTCCCCAGACCTTAATCCCATTGAGAACTTGTGGTCAATCCTCAAGAGGCAGGTGGACAAACAAAAACCCACAAATTCTGACAAACTCCAAGCATTGATTATGCAAGAATGGGCTGCCATCAGTCAGGATGTGGCCCAGAAGTGAATTGACAGCATGCCAGGGCAGATTGCAGAGGTCTTGAAAAAGAAGGGTCAACATTGCAAATATTGACTCTTTGCATCAACTTCATGTAATTGTCAATAAAAGCCTTTGAAACTTATGAAATGCTTTTAATTATACTTCAGTATTCCATAGTAATATCTGACAAAAATATCTAAAGACACTGAAGCAGCAAACTTTGTGGAAATTAATATTTGTGTCATTCTCAAAACTTTTGGCCATGACTGTACAGGAGTTGCCCCTATGTTGATGGTCAGCGTGGTGGATGTGTTGATGCCTACCCTCACCGTCTGGGGCGGCCCTTCGGGAAGTCCAGGATACAGTTACATGGGGAGGTGTTAAGTCCCGGGGTCCTGAGCTTGGAGGGGACTATGGTGTGGAATGATGAGCCATAGTCAATGAACAAGATTCTTATATACAGTAGGTATTCCTTTTGTCCAGGTGGGTGAGGGTAGTGTGGAGTGCAATAGAGATTGCGTCGTCTGTGGATCTGTTGTGGCGGTATGTGAATTGGAGTGGGTCCAGTGTGTCTCGGATGATGATGGTGTTGATGTGAGCCTTGACCAGCCTTTCAAAGCATTTCATGGCTATAGATGTGAGTGCTAATGGGCGATAGTCATTTAGGCAGGTTACCTTGGCATTTTTGGGCACGCAGTTTTGGCATTTTTAAGCAGACCACTAAAAGGCCTTTTGAAAGAAAAGCAATTTTTTTTGTCCATTAAAATAACTTAAAATTGATCAGAAACACAGTGTAGACATTGTTAATTTTGTAAATTACTATTGTAGCTGGAAACGGCAGATTGTGTATGGAATATCTACATAGGCGTACAGACGTACATTATCAGCAACCATCACTCCTGTGTTCCAATGGCATATTGTGTTAGCTAATCCAAGTTTATCATTTTAAAAGGTTAATTGATCATTAGAAAACCCTTTTGCAATTAGGTTAGCACAGCTGAAAACTATTGTTCTACACTAGTTGAGTATCTGGAGCATCAGCAATTGTGGGTTCAATTATAGGCTCAAAATGGCCAGAAACAAAAACCTTTCTTCTGAAACTTGTCAGTCTATTCTTGTTCTGAGAAATGAAGGCTATTCCATGCGAGAAATTGTCAAGAAACTGAAGATCTCGTACAACGCTGTGTACTACTCCCTTCACAGAACAGCACAAATTGGCACTAACCAGAATAGAAAGAGGAGTGAGAGGCCCCGGTGCACACCTGAGCAAGAGGACAAGTACAGTAGAGTGTCTAGTTTGAGAAACAGACGCCTCACATGTCCTCAACTGGCAGCTTCATTAAATATACTCAGCAAAAAAAGAAACTTTCAAAGATAATTCTTAAAAATCCAAATAACTTCACAGATCTTCATTGTAAAGTGTTTAAACACTGTTTCCCATGCTTGTTCAATGAACCATACACAATTAATGAACATGCACCTGTGGAACGGTCGTTAAGACACTAATAGCTTACAGACGATAGGCAATTAAGGTCACAGTTATGACAACTTATGACGCTAAAGAGGCCTTTCTGAAAAACACCAAAAGAAAGATGCCCAGGGTCCCTGCTCATCTGCGTGAACGTGCCTTAGGCATGCTGCAAGGAGGCATGAGGACTGCAGATGTGGCCAGGGCAATAAATTGCAATGTCCGTACTGTGAGACACCTAAGACAGTGCTACAGGGAGACAGGACAGACAGCTGATCGTCCTCGCAGTGGCAGACCAAGTGTAACAACACCTGCACAGGATCAGTACATCCGAACATCACACCTGTGGGACAGGAACAGGATGGCAACAGCAACTGCCCGATTTACACCAGGAACGCACAATCCCTCCATCAGTGCTCAGACTGTCCGCAATAGGCTGAGAGAGGCTGGACTGAGGGCTTGGAGGCCTGTTGTAAGGCAGGTCCTCATCAGACATCACCGGCAACAACGTCGCTTATGGGCACAAACCCACCGTCGCTGGACCAGACAGGACTGCGAAAAATGCTCTTCACTGACGAGTTGCGGTTTTGTCTCACCAGGGGTGGTGGTCGGATTCGCGTTTATCGTCGAAGGAATGAGCGTTACACAGAAGCCTGTACTCTGGAGCAGGATCGATTTGGAGGTGGAGAGACCGTCATGGTCTGGGGTGGTGTGTCACAGCATCATCGGACTGAGCTTGTTTTCACTGCAAGCAATCTCAACGCTTTGCGTTACAGGGAAGACATCCTCCTCCCTCATGTGGTACCCTTCCTGCAGACTCATCCTGACATGACCCTTCAGCATGACAATGCCGCCAGCCATACTGCTCCTTCTGTGCATGATTTCCTGCAAGACAGGAATGTCAGTGTTCTGCCATGGCCAGCGAAGAGCCTGGATCTCAATCCCATTGAGCACGTCTGGGACCTGTTGGATGGGAGGGTGAGGGCTCGGGCCATTCCCCCAAGAAATGTGCGGGAACTTGCAGGTGCGTTGGTGGAAGAGTTGGGTAACATCTCACAGCAAGAATTGGCAAATCTGGTGCAGTCCACGAGGAGAAGATGCACTGCAGTACTTTATGCAGCGGGTGGACACACCAGACACTGACTGTTACTTTGTTCAGCGACACATTATTCTATTTCTAATAGTCACATGTCTGTGGAACGTGTTCAATTTATGTCTCAGTTGTTGAATCTTGTTATGTTCATACAAATATTTACACATGTTAAGTTTTGCTGAAAATAAACGCAGTTGACAGTGAGAGGACGTTTCTTTTTTTGCTGAGTTTAGTACCCGCAAAACACCGGTCTCAACGTCAACAGTGAAGAGGCGACTCCGGGATGCTGGCCTTCTAGGAAGAGTTGCAAAGAGAAAGCCATATCTCAGATTTGCCAATAAAAATAAAAGATTAAGATGGGCAACAGAACACAGACACTGGACAGAGGAACTCTGCCTAGGAGGCCAGCATCCCGGAGTCGCCTCTTCACTGTTGACGTTGAGACCGGTGTTTTGCGGGTACTATTTAATGAAGCTGTCAGTTGAGGCGTCTGTTTCTGGAGCTGACAAGGTAAAAAAAATCTGTCATTCTGCCCCACTTTTCCCCGGTAGGCCGTCATTGTAAATAAGAATTTGTTCTTAACTGACTTGCCTATTTAAATAAAGGTTTAATTTAATTTGTTTTAACGGAATAGCCTACAATGTCTTTTCAGCTCAGATTTACTCACAAGGCAATGGCATAGAACATAGCGTAGGCATAGCCTTTTTCATGTATTCATTCGGGTTCACAGTGAGGACCGAACGGTTCGGTACGAATGCTTGTATCGTTACACCCCTAGAACTCAGCTATCGTTTTCTTTCTCAAATGCTCAGACAATTCGGGGCGGACTGGCAATAAAAGTTACTGGCCACACACACCATTGCACACATTTTAAAGTCAAACTATCACTTAAATAGCAGCCAACCGTTGGCACTATTGATATCCTATGGTGGGTCATGATTGTTTGAAGTTAACTATTAGAAAATAGGTTTATTCCCTTTTCCTTGATGGCAGCCTCCTGAAATCAACATATACTATTCCAAAATATAGAGAGAAGCCTTCTACAAATTCTCATAACCAACCATGTATAGGTTATTCCAAGTTTCAGTGTGGCCTTTGAATAGTGTTAGTTTAAACAACGCTACACCCTGAACGTTTGCCAGCTGTTCTATTGATTTCAGCGTGCTAGCGATGGAAGTGACCCACTTGAATCAAAATGCAACACTTCAAAATGTAGGTAGCTGACCCCAGGCCAACTTCAGCTGGTGAAGGTAGGCAACAACACCTCCGCCACGCTGATCCTGAACATGGTGCCTCAGGAGGCCGAAGAAATGTGGCTTGGCCCTGGCCCCTAAGACCCTCACAAACTTCTACAGACACACCATTGAGAGCATCCTGTCGGTCTTTATCACCGCCTGGTATGGCAATTGCAACGTCCACAACCGCAGCGCACTCCAGAGGGTGGTTCGGTCAGCCCAATGCACCTTCGGGGGCACACTACCTGCCCTCCAGGAAATCTACAGCACCCGGTGTCACAGGAAGGCCAAGAAGATCATCAAGGACCTCAGCTACCCGAGCCACGGCCTGTTCACCCCCTACACTCTCTCTCTCTCTCTTTCTCTCTCTCTCTCTCTCTCTCTCTCTCTCTCTTTATGTCCGTTTATGTCTCACGTCTTTCTCTCTCGGTTTTTCCCTTTCTCTGTTTACGTCTTTGACATTTTCTTTCTTCCTTTCTCTGTCCTCTCTGTTTTCTATCCTTTTTTTTGTTTGAAATTTAGAAGGTGGAGACAGTACAGGTGCATCAACGCTGGAACTGAGAGACTGAGAAACAGCTTCTATCCCCAGTCCATCAGACTGTTAAACACTCACCACTAGACGGCCTCCACCCATAACCCTGCCCTCTGCCCAGTATCCTACCCTGCCCATCAGTCACTGTCACTAGCCGGCTACCACCGAATACTCTACCCTGCAACTTAGAGACTGCTGCCCTATGTACATAGTCATTGAAGACTGATCACTTTAATAATGTTGATATATCTACTGCTGTACTAAATTTTGTATCTTTTTTTTATTTCGATTTGTGTCCTTGTTGACATTTACTGAATTTATAGGAACGAGGAACATAAGCATTTTGCTGCACCTGCCATAAAACCTGATAAACTATGTATCCGACCAATAAAATGGGATTGTCAACTAATCAGTTATGTGCACAATTTTCCCAGATTCTGTGTGGTTTTTGAGCTGTTAGTTTTAACAGTATGTGCAACCTCATCTCCCCTCTCTCCTGCAATTGATTTCAATGTGATAATCTATAGGAGTGATTGACAGAACAATGTTGTTTCTCTTTCTGTTCTGGTAACCCCCGTATCAAAATGCAACACTACAAAATGTAGACTGTGATGTAAAAATATATTCAATTTACATGTGGTAATCAATGAGTGATTTATTTCCAGAACAACAGGATGTTCCAGAACAACAGGATGTTTGGTGCATATGCAGTTTATAAAATAAATAAGTAGCACTGAATGATTACTATTGTTTCACATGTACAGTCTGTGCAGATTGTACATTTATTTTTTAGGTTTTCAATATACAGTATCACAAACTGGTTCTGCTTATTGGTTATTGATTTTGACACTTTAGAACTGTGTTTTGACATTGGGCTATGCCTTGTCAACAAGCGACAAGTATCATTTTCAACTTAAGTTTTAGGAATATAAATTGATCTTGCAACATTCATTTCCAATGGTATTGTACTTAGTCAGGTAAAAACTCCAAACATAACGATGGTCATTATGGCCAAACAGTTCTATTTTTGTTTCATCAGACCAGAGGACATTTCTCCAAAAAGTATGATCTTTGTCCCCATGTGCAGTTGCAAACCGTAGTCTGGCTTTTTTATGGCGATTTTGGAGCAGTGGCTTCTTCCTTGCTGAACGGCCTTTCAGGTTATGTCAATATAGGACTCGTTTACTGTGGATATATATATATACTTATGTACCTGTTTCCTCCAGCATCTTCACAAGTTCCTTTGCTGTTGTTCTGGGATTGATTTGCACTTTCCGCATGAAAGTACATTCATCTCTAGGAGACAGAACGCGTCTCCTTCCTGAGCGGTATGACGGCTGCGTGGTCCCATGGTGTTTATACTTGCGTACTATTGTTTGTACAGATGAACGTGGTACCTTCAGGCGTTTGGAAATTGCTCCCAAGGATGAACCAGACTTGTGGAGGTCTACAATTTTTTTTCTGAGGTCTTGGCTGATTTCTTTAGATTTTCCCATGATGTCAAGCAAAGAGGCACTGTTTGAAGGTAAGCCTTGAAGTACATCCACAGGTACACCTCCAATTGACTCAAATTATGTCAATTAGCCTATCAGAAGCTTCTTAAGCCATGACATCATTTTCCAAGGCACAGTCAACTTAGTGTATGTGAACTTCTGACCCACTGGAATTGTGATACAGTGAATTAAAAGTCAAATAATCTGTCTGTAAACAATTGTTGGAAAAATGACTTGTGTCAGGCACAAAGTAGATGTCGTCACCGACTTGCCAAAACTATAGTTTGTTAACAAGAAAATTGTGGAGTGGTTGAAAAATGAGTTTTAATGACTCCAACCTAAGTGTATGTAAACTTCCGACTTCAACTCCATACCAGAAATACTTTTACAACTGTGAGAGGCAGTTCAGTCTCCTCAGACAGGCAGAGAAAATACACTGGATCTGCTCTGACAAAGAACTGCAATACAAACTGTCTTAAGCCATCAGCCCACTGTCGTAACACGACGTGGCACAAAGTTAATATCAAACTCATCCTGCCTGCCCGACCTGTGTCACACACACACACACACACACACACACACACACACACACACACACACACACACACACACACACACACACACACAGGAATAATCTCCTGGCTCTTTGCCTTCCCAAGGCCTTGCGGTGAAATGTCACACCGAGTTCCTCACAGAGAGAGTGTGTGACATTTGGAGGGAAAAAAGCCCCTCTTGGAGTCAATTTGAATCAAAGTCTGTTGGTTCCACCTGCCTGAACCCTGGCTGTACCGTTCAGACATCCTGTGTCGCTGTCACACCTGTCACAATGGGGTGTGAAAGGTCACTGGATATCAAAGTCTGTGTCCATAATGACACCCTATTCCCTAAAAAGTACACTAGGGCCCTGGTCAAAGTTATGCACTTTGGGGGAATAGGGTACCATTTGGGATGTAACCAAAGTCCCTTTCCTTTATCCTCTCAGAGCCACAAATCAATACAAAGGGCATATTTAGGAAATACATTTTACCATTAAGTCAGCGGCTATGAAGTCTGAAATAGCTAGTACTGAACTGCTATGGCTAGTACCTTACTGTTGTGTTGGAAATGGCTACTATTGTTAAGTTTGATGCAGTGTAGAGGATCTGCTAGTTCAAAATGTCTGAAATGCTTTGGCAGCCTAGCTTGGCACTTTGATCTGAACAGTTGATTTAAGTCTTCCTCTCTTGGGTGTGATTGTACAGACACATACAGGAAGGGGAGAGGGGAAAAAAAGCCAGCTACATGTCCTCCCTTTCACACGTGTTCCAACCACTAAGAGGGCTCTTTCTGAATCTAATCTCAGGCTGAAAGGGACCCAGGCTGGAGTTGGTGGGGCTAGTGGGGGCCAGATCTGGGTACAAATAGTATGTTTAATTGAGCTTTTCTGGCACAACGTAAACAATTGAATAGTCCTGTAAGTACAAACCCTGTCCATCTGGCACTCCAGGTATACACTGAGTGTACAAAACATTAGGAACATCTGCCTAATATTGAGTTGCACCCCATTTTGCACTCAGAACAGCCTCAATTCGTCGGGGCATGGACCACAAGTTGTCAAACGTTCCACATGGATGCTGGCCATGTTGACTCCAATGCTTCCCATAGTTGTGTCAAGTTGGCTGGATGTCCTTTGGGTGATGGACCATTCTTGATACACATGAGAAACTGAGAGTGTGAAACCCAGCAGTGTTACAGTTCTTGACACACTCAAAAGCACTTCAGTCTTTTGTCTTGCCCATTCAACCTCTGAATGGCACGCATACACAATCCATGTCTCAATTGTCTCAAGGCTTAAAAATCCTTCTTTGACCTGTCTCCTCCCCTTAATCTACACTGATTGAAGTGGATTTAACAGGTGACATCAATAAGGGATCATAGCTTTTACCTGGATTCACCTGGTCAGTCTATGTCCTGGAAAGAGCCGGAGTTCCTAATGTTTTGTACACTCAGTGTAGGTTCGAGCTCATTTTCATAGTATTTGGAAGATTTAAACTCAGGTATGGTGGGGAGCTCTCTCTGTCGAAGGAAGGCAGCGGGGAGGGGGGCCGTGGGGGTAGAACCTGGAAGTGGGACAGCCAGCTGGCTCGGGTCAGATCAGGACCTGGCCTCTCTTCCTCTATCACACGCACACACACACACACACACACACACGAACACAGGCTGGCTCCAAGGCCTGCCCACGTCCACAGGATTACGCCTTTGTAGATCACACACATCTGGGTTGGCACCAGCCAAGCCCGGCAGAGGGAGTTGGTTGCCCCTGAGAAACAGCCAAGCAGGTTTCATCCCACTCTCTTTTGGGCACGGCATACATATAAACACAGGCAGGCACACATACACACACACACCCTGGGACACACACACTAAAGCAACTGTGAAGTGAAAGGTCTCATCAGAAGAGAGATGGATGAGTGTGTTTTGGGATTCCCTTTGATAGCTGTGTCCCCCCTACTGAGAAACAAAATCACTCCTCTTTCATCTCTCTCTCTCCTTCCTTCTCTAGCCTCTCTTCTTTTGGTCTTGTGAAACAGCATGGCTATCAGAAATATGTGGACAGCATTCATGTCCTCACAGGGATGTAATGGGAAGAGAAGGTCAGTGTTCGTCTCTCCCACAGCTATGGTCAAGCCAGTCTGTCTGGCATAGAGAGACTCAGGGAATGATCATTCTTGGCACAGAAAGAGAGAGGTCCAAAGAAAGGTACAGTACAATGCACTTCCATGAGTCACTCAGGAAAATAAAGCAAAAGTTAGGTCTAATTCAGTTAGTTAGAGATTGGATTTGTATTCATGAAAACAGCTACAATTTCCCCCAGTGTTGTTTACCAGAGGTCTTTGGGTTGGAAGATAAAAACTATTGGTCAATTCTTTTATTATTTTTATTTTACCTCATATACCCTCATTTCATGACAATTGCTATTTCTGCTCAATCCAAGTTTCCAAGACAGTCTTTTTAAATTCTGTGACATTAAACATATAATCCATTCTCATTAAACATTGTGGTGACAAAGGCAGGTTTATGAGCACTCCAAGGCTAGGGGCCATATCTATAAAGCATCTCAGAGTATGAGCACTGATCTAGGATTAGGTCCCCCCTGTCTATAACCATATTCATTATTATGTCAAATAAAAAAACTGATCCTAGATTAGTACTTCTACTCTGAAACACTTTATGAATATGGGCCCTGGTCTAAAGGGAACAGGTCTCGCTCCTGTCCTCACATAGTTCCTATTGCTGCTTTGACCACTTCATGTGTTGTGGCCGCTGGGCTGAACAATGGCTTATGAAAGTAATGGAAGCTCTGGAAGTTTTGGAGAGTTTTTTTAAATGAACAATGGACTGGAGGCAGTCAAACTGTTACACACTCACCCACGTGCGCACACATACACACGCATACACACACGGTCCTCTCCCACAATGAACTGGAGGCAGTCAAACTGTTTTTGCACCTTCCCGAAACCTTTGTTCCCCAACGCAGCACTGGGGAGAGATTTAAATAACTCACAGAGAACTAATCCTCTGCCTCACACTAATCAAATGTGTTTTTCTTATTATTCTACATCTTAACATTTCCTATGTGATGGCTTTAAAAAGCGAACAGAATAAGTGAGGGGTGATGAATAGAAAGAGTATTTAAATCCCGAGCTGGCCCGGGGTTAATCTCTCTAAACCCAACCTGCGCTGCTTCTTCTTCTTCCTCTTTCTCTTCTTCTCGTTCTTGTTCTTGTTCTCCTTCTTTTTCTCTTGTTCTTCTTCTTCCTCTTTTTCTCTTCTTCTTGTTCTTGTTCTCCTTCTTCTTCCTGTTCTCGTTCTTCTTCTTCTTCCTGTTCTCCTTCTTCTTCTTCTTCCTGTTCTCGTTCTTCTTCTTCTTCCTGTTCTCCTTCTTTTTCTCTTGTTGTTCTTCTTCTTTTTCTCTTGTTGTTGTTGTTGTTCTTCTTCCATTACTCCACTCAGGTGTGCATTGTTTTCTTTCTTTTTCACCAACTTCATTTGCCCTTTTATTAGAAATGTGATGTATTTTCTGTCAAAATGGTGGCTTAAACCCACCCATTGTACTTTGGGTTTACAGTATATCAGTAAATTGACAGGATGATTTACCTCGTCATACATTCCAGATCGTAATAGCTCTGGCAGCTAGTCGAGTTTGATAGGGATGTGTTAGATTAGGTACATTGGCTTTTACAGAAATACTCTGTAATATCCTTCCTCAACTGTAATATTTTTCCAATCATGGCTTCGTGGATTTCATTATTTATATATGTGGATGAAATTTTGTCACTTAGATCCCGGGGTAAGATTACAGTGGGGGATTATTTTTTGGCATTGAAATGATATTTCTCTCTCCCTCTCATTCTTTCTTCACGCCATTTGTGCCCTGAAGCGAAACGGCACAATAAATGAAAGACAGCTTTATAAACTGATTTCTCCAAAACACTCTGAAGCTTCGCTCGGCTCAATAAGGGATAGGGGCACCCTATTCCCTATATAGTGCACTACTCTTGACTAGAGCCATATGGGCCCTGGTCAAAAGTAGGGCACTATATAGGGAATAGGGTACATTTTGGGACTCCCCATCTGTGATGTGATCCACTACGAGGACAGAAACCAATAAAAGGAGAGAGATAAGAGAGGATGATGATTGTGATTCTAGACCCAGTTTTGGCATCCTCTGTGTTTCTGTCATTTGTTTTGTCCTCCACTATCTTCCCTGCTGCTGTACGTATTCCTTTGTTCTAAGTCTTGGTGATCGCAGGGTGTGTTTCATATGCCATGGTAGCCTGTGTACTACATGTGGTGGGTATAGAGTGTTTTGCCAGCCAGGTTACCCCTAACAAAGTGGTGCTGAAAAGCTGAGCTCTACTCAGGGAATGTGGTTCATTGTCCTTGTTTAGGTATGAAATAGACCACCTCAGCTGTAAAGCTCAACCTTACTTCCCATCCACCCCACCCATCCATGTGTCAATCCAAGGAACCACCACATGTATTATTACAGATTCCCATTCCCATTTCTACCCCTTAGATTCTTGCAGGAACTTCACAGCAAAAAAAACATCTCGTTCTAGGGACTCCACTTTCTCTTCCCTTACGGAAAATCACATGATTTCACATGTGAAAATGACACGTTTTTGGAACACTTCACGTGATTTCACATTAAGATCTTCCTGCTACGCCACCATGTCTGTGTCAATAACTGATTTTGCCTGTATTCCTACACTTCAGCACTTCAAAGTAAATCTCAGCTTTGTTAAAAATACACTCAAGGAAAATGATTATATTTATGAAATTGATTCAGGAGACACATTAAAACAGATTAATATGCCTCACCAACATTAGACAACTAGACGTAAACCCTAACATTTTGGAAAATAGTAAATTAGCTCAATGTTGAGAGAATAGTCATATTAACTGATAACTAAAATAGCAGTGCAGATGTCACTCCTTTGCTAAGTGCAGAGATGTACAGTGAGGGAAAAAAGTATTTGATCCCCTGCTGATTTTGTACGTTTGCCCACTGACAAAGAAATGATCAGTCTATAATTTTAATGGTAGGTTTATTTGAATATTGAGAGACAGAATAACAACAAAAAAATCCAGAAAAACGCATGTCAAAAATGTTATAAATTGATTTATAACTGTAATTTACAATTGTAAATGAGAACTTGTTCTCAACTTGCCTACCTGGTTAAATAAAGGTGAAATAAAAAATAAAATAAATTTGCATTTTAATGAGGGAAATAAGTATTTGACCCCCTCTCAATCAGAAAGATGTCTGGCTCCCAGGTGTCTTTTATACAGGTAACGAGCTGAGATTAGGAGCACACTCTTACAGGGAGTGCTCCTAATCTCAGTTTGTTACCTGTATAAAAGACACCTGTCCACAGAAGCAATCAATCAATCAGATTCCAAACTCTCCACCATGGCCAAGACCAAAGAGCTCTCCAAGGATGTCAGGGACAAGATTGTAGACTTACACAAGGCTGGAATGGGCTACAAGACCATCGCCAAGCAGCTTGGTGAGAAGGTGACAACAGTTGGTGCGATTATTCGCAAATGGAAGAAACACAAAAGAACTGTCAATATCCCTCGGCCTGGGGCTCCATGCAAGATCTCACCTCGTGGAGTTGCAATGATCATGAGAACGGTGAGGAATCAGCCCAGAACTACACGGGAGGATCTTGTCAATGATCTCAAGGCAGCTGGGACCATAGTCACCAAGAAAACAATTGGTAGCACACTACGCCGTGAAGGACTGAAATCCTGCAGCGCCCGCAAGGTGCTCAAGAAAGCACATATACATGCCCGTCTGAAGTTTGCCAATGAACATCTGAATGATTCAGAGGACAACTGAGTGAAAGTGTTGTGGTCAGATGAGACCAAAATGGAGCTTTTTGGCATCAACTCAACTCGCGGTGTTTGGAGGAGGAGGAATGCTGCCTATGACCCCAACAACACCATCCCCACCGTCAAACATGGAGGTGGAAACATTATGCTTTGGGGGTGTTTGCACCTTTAAATCCATAGATTGTGAGTTCAAATCCCAGATGCGGTTGTATTTTAGTTGAACAGCGTAGCGCTTACTTTATAACCCCCATACCATTTCATTACTTCACTTATAATGGTTTGGGACCGTCTTGGACCATCACGTGACGTCCTGACGACTGGTAAAACAAATGTCTTGAGAACATCTTACAAATATCCTAACATGGTCCTCACCCTTACAGAAAAACCACATGAATTTCACATCTGATCACGTGATCTTATGTGAAGTTAATGTGATAATGTGAAAACATGTAAAGCAATGTGATAACGTGAAACTACACGTGACAACATGTGAGCACTTGTGAAAACTTGATCTTGTGAAATAAACGTGACGACATGGTAATGCAACATTTTTACATGTGAAAACATGATCTCAGGTAAAGCTTTCCAAAAACACGTTTTCACATGTAAAGCCATGTGATTTTCCACATCTGAAAACTTGTGTTTTTTTCCCCCTTAATGGCAATGATGGTTTTGGGATGTTGTGTCATGGTCCGCTGGAGGTTTCTGTCTAGTTCCCTTTTTTCCGGGACATCTCCAAGGACGTTTTTTAGGATGTTCTCAGAACGTTGTGTCATACACAATGAGGTTTTTGTCTAGCTCAATGTTGTCACGTGTAGTTTCACGGTATCACATGTTGAAATTTTGCATCCCCTTGTTGTCACATTTATTTCACATGAGATCATGTTTTTACATGTGTAGTTTTATGTTATCACATGTTGCTTTTACAGTTGAAGTCAGAAGTTTACATACATCTTAGCCAAATACATTTAAACTCAGTTTTTCACAATTCCTGACATTTAATCAGAGTTAAAATTCCCTGTCTTAGGTCAGTTAGGATCACCACTTTATTTTAAGAATGTGAAATGTCAGAATAATAGTAGAGAGAATGATTTATTTCAGCTTTTATTTCTTTCATCACATTCCCAGTGGGTCAGAAGTTTACATACACTCAATTAGTATTTGGTAGCATTGCCTTTAAATTGTTTAACTTTGGTCAAATGTTTCGGGTAGCCTTCCACAAGCTTCCAACAATAAGTTGGGTGAATTTTGGCCCATTCCTCCTGACAGAGCTGGTGTAACTGAGTCAGGTTTGTAGGCCTCCTTGCTCATACACACTTTTTCAGTTCTGCCCACAAATTTTCTATGGGATTGAGTTCAGGGCTTTGTGATGGCCACTCCAATACCTTGACTTTGTTGTCCTTAAGACATTTTTCCACAACTTTGGAAGTATGCTTGGGGTCATTGTCCATTTGGAAGACCCATTTGCGACCAAGCTTTAACTTCCTGACTGATGTCTTGAGATGTTGCTTCAATATATCCACATAATTGTCATTCCTCATGATGCCATCTATTTTGTGAAGTGCATCAGTCCCTCCTGCAGCAAAGCAACCCCACAACATGATGCTGCCACCCCTGTGCTTCACGGTTGGGATGGTGTTCTTCGGCTTGCAAGCGTCCCCCTTTTTCCTCCAAACATAACGATGGTCATTATGGCCAAACAGTTCTATTTTTGTTTCATCAGATCAGAGGACATTTCTCCAAAAAGTATGATATTTGTCCCCATGTGCAGTTGCAAACCGTAGTCTGGCTTTTTTTATGGCGGTTTTGGAGCAGTGGCCTCTTCCTTGCTGAGCGGCCTTTCAGGTTATGTTGATATAGGACTCGTTTTACTGTGGATATAGATACTTTTGTGCCTGTTTCCTCCAGCATCTTCACAAGGTCCTTTGCTGTTGTTCTGGGATTGATTTGCACTTTCCGCATCAAAGTACGTTAATCTCTAGGAGACAGAACGCGTCTCCTTCCTGAGCTGTATGACGGCTGCGTGGTCCCATGGTATTTATAGTTGCGTACTGTTGTTTGTACAGATGAATGTGGTACCTTCAGGCATTTGGAAATTGCTCCCAAGGATGAACCAGACTTGTGGAGGTCTACAATTTTTTTTCTGAGGTCTTGGCTGATTTGTTTAGATTTTCCCATGATGTCAAGCAAAGAGGCACTGAGTTTGAAGGTAGGCCTTGAAATAAATCCACAGGTACACCTCCAATTGACTCAAATGATGTCAATTAGGCTATCAGAAGCTTCTAAAGCCATGACATTATTTTCAGGAATTCTCCAAGCTGTTTGAAGGCACAGTCAACTTAGTGTATGTAAACTTCTGACCCACTGGAATTGTGATACAGTGAATTATAAGTGAAATAATCTGTCTGTAAACAATTGTTGGAAAAATTACTTGTGTATGTAAACTTCCGACTTCAATTGTAGATGTTGTCACTTTAACTTCACATAAGATCACGTGAAATTCATGTTTTTCCATATCCTGTGAAAATGCTTATTGTGTAAGTGCAAATCCTCTGCCATGTCTGCTGCTTCTCATCAGTGCTTTATGCTCTGCACTTGTCGTGCGTCCGTCTGTCTGAGGAAGTTTATGGGATGGATTCTTCACTCGCCAGAGAGTACTGTAAGAACATCTGAGGATCATCTACGCTCAGAAACCCCTCGGAAACTCACGTCTTCTCCCTGAAATATGCACCGTCGATAGTTTACTACATTAGATTCAGATTGTCTCAAGTGGGTTTTGAAGTGGGATTTCGTGAGTATTCTGAAAGAAGGCAGCTTTTAGATTGGAAATGTAGGAGTTTCAGTTTTTAATGGGCAATGCCATCTACGTTTCCATTTAGGGGGTAACTTGAACCTGCTCTTCTGGGTTGTAAAATCCCTACAGATTATAAAGACAGAAATGTTAGACCTTGTCATTTTCTCCCTGTTCTTCTTGGACATTAACTCGTTATTTTCTGTTAGTTTCAGTTAGTGAGCCCTATTTGGCTCCAGTCTCATTGAACCCATATTTGTAGAGGTTCTGTCATCTTTAGTCTCTCACCTCTTTGGTGAGTCTCAGTCTCAGTTGAGTCATTACCCCTCCAGCTGTGCAGGGAGGAGGAGCCCATCTCCTCATCTCCTGGTGCAGGTGGAGCTCACTAACCTAGCTAGAATATAGACAGCTGCACTGGGTGGATCCACCCCTTGTCTGCAGTCCCTCCTCCCCTCTCTGGAGAGATGATGTTTGTGAGTCACTGGGTGAATTGGGTGGCGGGGGGGGGGGGGGGGGGGGGGGGGGTGAGCACTTTAACCAAATGAATTAATACAAAATAGATGTGGGTATTAGAAAATGGCTAAAACATTTCAGCTTTGAATCTATGGCTCGATCTGTGCCTCAGACGTGACGACTGAAGGAGACAGAAATAGCCAGAACCACATGGAGTAAGGGAGTAGGCTCTATCTCACAGTCTCTCAATCAGTGCTTATTTTGTGTGAGTCCCTCCCTCCTACGTTGGCATCTCCTCGGCCCGCAGAAACAACTCACACAAAAGAGGAGCAAGTTTCACTGGGTAATTGGGATAATAATTATTGGGAAGTTAGTGCCAGCTGGGTGACTAAGAAGGTCAGGAAGCAGCATGCGGTCAGGCTTATCTCTGTATAGGAGCCAGAGCTGGAGCAGACCTCCATATGGCAGCAGACAATGCACAGTCCTGCCCCAGGATGCAGCACACAACACTTGGTAAGAAACAATCACTGCTCCCCTGGCGCTACACTGGCTGACTGGATGCACCGGAATGGGGTGGGGGTTGAAGAAAAGAGAGAAGGGGGGGGGTTGTTCTTTGAATTAGCTGTGTTGTGCTAGGGCAAAAAAACAAAATGTGCACCCCTTGGGGTTCACAGGACTGAGTTTGAGAAACACTGCTATTTCTGGCAAGAATGGAAACAGTAATATGTATATTAACGTTGAACTTTTTTTTATTGAGACTCTACCTTCATACACATCTGGAAAAAGCCTTTGAGAAGAAGCAGACGATGAGAGGTTAAATTGGCCCTTGTTGGTTACCCTCCCACTCTTCAATCCTCTCCTCTCCTCCCCTACTCCTCTCCTCCCCCTCAAGTATGACCATACTGCTTACTGTGTTGCCATGGCACCAGGGCACCCATAGCAACCCACATTAAGCATCATAAATCGGACTTTTACTGTGTCCGACTCCTTTTAATCTCCATTACACGGAAGGTTTTATTTTATTCAGGCCCTTTGGATGGCTATCAATGGCCAGTTCAGCATTAGAAGAATACAGGCTGTGTGTGTTCAGAGGTTTGAAGGTGAAAAGGGGCTTCCAGAACAATGTAAGTCCCACGGCCCCTTGGATTTCCCTTCATAGAGTTGTTAAGTCAAAGTTACAAAGTGTCCCTTTTTCCCTTTCTGTTCTCCAGTGACTTTGAGACAGGGATTGTGTGAAAGTCATCTTTTTTAACGACTGTCGTTAATCCCGAAGGGGGGAGACTCTAATCATACCTCACTTTCATGTCTGAATGAGGAAGAGGCCAGTTTTTCTCTCCTCTATCCTGTGATTTCATTTAATTAAAAGGGAAGTTGGCACTGTGTGGCCGATTCATTACTTATTCATAAAGTGACTTTGTTTCCTTGTTGCGACCGACCTGTTAATCAGACGACAAGGCTGTGGTAGCCAAGCTGTAAAGTACACAACAAAGTCCTCTGTGACATCCAACTTGAAAATTAGTGTTGGAGGAGGTCACTGCTTCAAGCCTCCCGAAATCAAACCGTGCAGGTGAGAGGAGAGAGGCAATATAAGCGCTAAAGAAGCAAAGGACAGTGAAACAAAATGGATTTGAAGCTATCATTAAGCTTTACTGCTGAATATGGAAACCATATTGGAGGGCCATCCATGTACAGACAGAGGGGCCATTTTGAGATTGTGAACTGTCCAATTAATCTCCACCTAAATGGATGGGTAAGATGGGTCTGTAATAGGGAGTAGTTACAATGCAGTATCCTTCTCCCTCCCAGTAAGAACAGCAGCTATCTGTGATGGTTAAACTGTGATCAATGATCAGGCTGGGAGAGAACATGCAATGGGGCTGGTCATGTATGGTAGACCCCAGCTTCACAGCCACAGGCCTCTCTCTCTCTCTTCCTGAGGGAGTTCATTGAGTGTGTGCGTGCATGCGCGTGTGTGTACTGACCGAGCCAAGGCCCCTCCAGCAGTGCTCTCTTTATAGTCGAGAGTCGGTGATGACCATGTCTGACGAGAGAGAAAATGTGTGTCAGGGGTTCAGACTTCATCATCACCCATTTTCCTCTTGAAGGGACATGGTGACCGACCGCGTGTCTCGCTCTCATTATGTTTGATAGTGTCACATAATCTCCCCCACAGGCAATGGGCTCAGGACCTGCCTCGTCTCTAGCTACAGTGTTACATGGACTGTGTCCAAAATGGCACCCTATTCCCATATGGCTTTGGTTCAAAGTAGTTCACTATGAAGGGACGAAGACAAAGGCCCTCTCATTTGGGAAGCAGCCACAAGTACTGTGGCCTCTCACATTCTCACATTCAATAGAGATAATGTATCTGAAAGAGACTTTGTTTTATTATTACACTGTAACATTTGACCCAATAACATTGTCTGCGAATTGCCATTATTAAAATAGTCTCAGCTGAGAAATCATGCAGTGGTATTAGAGCGATGGCTATATACGCTACATTAGCTTTCAGATCTCTCTGTGGGGAAATATCATAATGGTCTTGTGCAAATGTGGACATATGTTAGTGAAAATCCACACTTGGCAGAAATGAAATGACTGGCTTTCAGTACTTCAATGGCCAGGGGAAATATAACGATAAGCTTTAACAGCCCACGTAAGTGCTGCAAAGAAGGATACACAAATGTGCAGTGTTATTGTACTCAAGTCCAGGACTTGTGACTCGACATGGACTCGACCATTGGTGACTCGGACTCTCCTTCTCGACCATTAGTGACTTTTCCGTGACTTGTATTTGCACATGGACTGGATGATAAGCAGACTATGATAAGCAGAATATTAGCCGCAGAGCAGCGAGGGTTCTGCTCTCTAGCAGTGGGAAGGATGCACCATACACAGCATCCACAGCCTACATCAGCTGGTGAGCTGCTGGGGAGCAAGCGATGAGTGTGGGCAAACAGGCAGGCAGGCTCCGCTCTGCCTCCGAACATAGACTACACACCGCGCAAGCGACTCTTTTGCGTCCCCGTAACCACCAGTCACCAGCCTACTATTTAGCTTTGCCTGGTTAAGGAACACAAACTGCTTTATGAAATTGAAAGAAATAGTATTAAGTTAAAAGTAAAACAACAGTCTAGCTATTTGTTTCTCCCCTTGACTATGGAAAAATGAGTCTGTCTCTGCAACCCATAGCCATGTTCTGACAAGTCTCTTATTCCTTTTCTCTGTAATAAAAAACCGACACAAATATCAGTCGGTGATTACAAAAAAGTAGCCGAGAGCCTTTTACAATTACTGCAAGTAATAATCTGGTCAATCTGTCAGCAGCAATAGCCAATTTCCTCTAGAGACCAGTCATCCCTTCAAAACATAATTACTGATTTGACATAACTATTGAACATTGTCTAAAAAATGTAATGTGTGAGCCTGTGTATGAAGGACTTATTTGTTTCGTAGGCTATTGCATATTCCCGGTAATTATGACCGTTGGGCAACAGGAGGAAAATCTTGCATTACTTCTATACTCACATGAAAATCTTCCTGCCAGCGTGCCGCTAGTTGTTGCTGGGCATATTTCTTCCACCAAAGAAGTAACCAAAATACAATTTTGTCTAAAGAAACCAGAATCATTTGTTTTGTTTTAAAAAGTTATTTTGTGTACATAAACCAATGTTAATGTGGTATTTTTTGTTAAACTTTGACCCGGTCTGAGTTTGGACCAGGACTGGGACTCAGACTTCAGCCGTAGGGACTCCTGACTCGACCATTGGTGACGCGGACTCGAGGACAGGGGACTTGGGATGCAAATCGAACTCAAAGTTTAGTGACTCGACTTCAACACTGCAAATCAGGTTTATTGTCCATCTTTCTCCTATTTAATTGAATTTGTGAATTTTTATCAATTTGTCTGTAAATTTGGACATTTGTCCTTCTGTCAATACACAGTAAACGCCACTGATCCAGTTTTCATTCATAAATGCATTTTCTTTGTCTATTGTCTGTAGTCTTGGGTCACGTCCCAAATGGCACCCAATGCCCTATATAGTGCTGTACTTTTGACCAGAGACCCAATGACCCTGGTCAAAAGTAGTGCACTAGGGAATAGGGTGCCATTCTTGGACTGAAAATGCTTGGATGGCGTGTTGCATTTTTCCTTTAAACTCAGAAGCTCTTGATCTTCGATCCAAAGAAAAAATGAAGAAGTGAAAACTAAATCTCCCTCATGGTAACCGAATCAAGACAACTTTGATATCCAAAATTAATTTGTTAGGGCCTTTTTGGCACGGCCGCCACACCCCCGTCTTCAAGATCAACATTCCGTTTGGTCGAGCCAATTGGCAAAGAGTGTTTTCGGTTACCAGCTGCCGAGCTTCCTCATTGAAGTTGCCCTTTTTTATACTTGTTATTTTCAATCTTCTCTCTTTTTCTCCCTCTCTCATTAATCTTTACAAGATCAGTGAGTATGGTACGGTTTAAGATTAGAGTATATTAGCTTGACTATGAGTCCTTTTAAATGTATTTCTGGAAGATTCTTTGATCAAAACTATCACAAAAGCCAAGTTCCTGCATTTTCTATGTTATAGTTTAACCAGCAGAGCTCGTAACTTCACTTCAGACCGGACACTTGGGGCCTGGTTAAAACTGACAGGATTAAATCTACTTGACTGTTATAAGTCCCAAATGGCACCCTGTTCCCTATGGGCTCTGGTCAATAGTAGTGCACTACATAGGGAACAGAGTGCCTGTGATATGAGTCAGGAGTGTTAAATTGAAGTCTCTGTCACTCTGTGGACTTGCCGTACTGAATCCCTTTTTACGACTCACCTGAACAAAAGTATGCCTTGTATCGTGGTGATCCTGTGTCGTACTCGAGACAGTTATATCATCCAGAAGTTTCTGACCCTTTATGTCCTCTGCTCAGAAGTTCACCTTGGTGGCTGTTGGGAAATGGAGGGCAGAGCTGTTTTAAGATGATAAAGGTATTTCATCTGAGCCAATGATGATTTATCTGCACCTTTAAAGCGTTAAATAGAAACTATTACCTTGGAAGTCTCATCAGTCACTTTGAATTTCTAGAGGTGGAAAAGGGAGAGAGGAAGGGAGGGAGAGACAGAGAGAAAACGAGAGAGAGGAAGAGGGAGGGAAGAAATCCTTTCCCTTGCTCTCTATAAACCTTCTTGCGGCTCCAATCCAATTTGCCAGGAGTGTGGAGTTATCCTTAAGCCTGTCTAATATACTGACAAGCAGAGCTGTCACTGCTCATACTGTCAGAATCAGCACTATTTATAGGCCCTGTCACTGTAGCATACTGATACATAATGATACAGCATTTAACGCTTATATACAGTGCATTCAGAAAGTATTCAAACCCCTTCACTTTTTCCACATTTTGTTACCTTACAGCCTTATTCTAAAATGTATTTTTTCTCATCAATCTACACACAATACCCCTTAATGACAAAGCGAAAACAGGTTTTTAGCAAGTTTATAAAAAATAATAAACAAAAATACCTTATTTACATAAGTATTCAGACCCTTCGCTAATTGAGCTCAGGTGCATCCTGTTTCCATTGATCATCTTTGAGATGTTTCTAGAACTTGGAGTCCACCTGTGGTAATTTCAATTGATTGGACATGATTTGGAAAGGCACACACCTGTCTATATAAGGTCCCACAGTTGACAGTGGATGCCAAAGAAAAAACCAAGCCATGAGGTTGAAGGAATTGTCCGTAGAACTCCGAGACAGGATTGTGTCAGGGCACAGATCTGAGGAAGTGTACCAAAAAATGTCTGCAGCATTGGAGGTCCCCAAGAACATAGTGGCCTCCATCATTCTTATATGGAAGAAGTCTGAAACCACCAAGATGCTTCCTAGAGCTGGCCGCCTGGCCAAACTGAGCAATCAGGGGAGAAGCCTTGGTCAGAGAGGTGACTAAGAACCCGATGGTCACTCTGACAGAGCTCCAGAGTTCCTCTGTGGAGATGGAGAGAACCTTCCAGAAGAACAACCATCTCTGCAGCACTCCACCAATCAGGCCTTTATGGTAGAGTGGCCAGACGGATGCCACTCCTCAGTAAAAGGCACATGACAGCCCGCTTGGAGTTTGCCAAAAGGCACCTCAGACCATGAGAAACCAAGATTGAACTCTTTGGCCTGAATGTACCTGGAAACCCAAATAAAGATATATTAAAACTGAGATTTTCACATGAAAATAACTAAGCTATAAAAAATCATTAATTGAAAATAACTGTTATGCTTCAGTGAATTTTAAATGAAAGAACTCCAAGACCTTTGCCCCTTTGTTTGGACTAACAGATCTCTATCAGCAGCTCAATTACCTGGTGGTCGCCATGATTACGGTCTCACTATGATCCTCAATGCCTGGATCCCCATTGGCTGCCTCTCTTCACCACTTGTTTCAGTGTTTGTCCGAGCCTTACCTGGAGGATATCTGTTAACCTAGGTTAACAGAGCCGGTTTAGGCTTACCAAAACCCTCCATTGTTCCTAAGCTCTGTAGAGAAATACAAACACAGGCCCTGTAATTAAAGGACTCCCACAAATGCTTTTATTCCGATGGCCCCACAAGCTGGGGGGATAGGGTTAATGAGGGATTTGGGGTGTGTGTGTCTCTGTGTGTGTGTGGGGGAGTCTGTCTTAATTCTTGAGGAGTTCAAATACAGGCAGCCAGCCAGTCAGCCAGCCCCCATCTGTGTTAGGACCCACAGTCTTTCTATTTAGGGGTCAGAGTTTAGTTGGCTAATCCTCTGACTCTTGTTGGAGAGAGCTGGGAGAGTACAGTAGCTTGGCTTCCCTTAATAACCAAGCTCAGTGTTACCCTCCAAGTTCTCTGTCACTGTGATGGATTTCCATCATATGGATTCTGCGGAGATCGTTTTTGTAGATCCGTAATACATTTTAAAAAGCATGTCCGTTTCTACGAAACATATTCCCAAATAAATATTTGCCAAATATTTTTTTTCTCTGTTATACTGTGCGCACTGAACTGACATACATGATTGTTGATGTCACTCCGATGTTCAGATGAAGGGAATTAAATAGTCTATAATGCGTACCACAGCAGCGCTCAGCTCAGACAGCTATGTGTAGCCTACTGTAGTTGTTGGTAAAGTCATTCAAAGCCTCTACTTTATCACTCAGGATGGAACTTTCCAGTGCTACTATTTTTTCCATGTAATGTTGTTGCTAAAACAAAATCAGACAACCCCATAGCAGAGAAGTCTTCCTATTTACCTCGTCGGCTTGTTGTTGCGTGTTCTATGTGAGATAAATATTCCTCTTGAGGCGCATTCAAGTTGCAAGAGCCATATGAGGGAAAGTTGTATTCTGACAAGCAGTCAGTGCACAACAATTCTTAATGTAACAGCAGGAAAACACTTTGGAAGGCAGTTCTGGAAAATATATATTAAAAGCATTTTATTTTGAACGTAGTTTTGGCCTTTGTTGAAAGGGATCCCAGTTTTACATTCCTTATATTTCCCTACTACTTCAAATGCACGTGTGGCATTATTTTACAAATGCAGTTTTACAACTGGGGTTTCAAGCAGGGTTTATTTTGTAATAGAAACAAACAAAAAATATTTTTTGAGTGAATAAAATGATAACAATCAGGATGTTGTGTCCAGTGGGACAAACCTCATGCTTCAGCCTTTGTACATTTTATAGCCACTTTGCTTAATCAGTTGGGCTACAGGTGATAATACACACCATGCATATGCTGTATATATATATATATATATATTTTTTTTTCTTCTTATCCAGAGTGACTTACAGTGAGTGCATACATTTTTGTACTTTGTCATATTGGTCCCCCATGGGAATCGAACCCACAACCCCGCCATGCTCTACCAACTGAACCGTACGGGACTATGTGCATGGTCCATTATGTTAAAATAATTTAAACATCATTTTGACCAATATTTCTGGATGTAGCAATCATTTACTTCTACATACATACAAATTATCCCAGGGAGGGGACCGGAATTGGCCATATTTGCAGTTCAATACATTCAATACACAAAAGCACAATGGTCATGACTTTCTTACATGAAAGGGGAGGTTATCTTTTCCCCACACAATCTATATGAAGTCGACTTGAAGTTTCAGTCATGGGATTTTTATTTTCTTTAATCCCTGCCTCCACCCATTCCACCAGCCTCCTGCAGGTGACAATGATCCATCTGTCATAGTCACACTTCAGTTCCAGCTCATCTCCTCTTCAACTTTGCTTAATTGAAGTCAGAAACCTCTGGCAAGACGTTGAGCCATTTTAGCCCTCTTATCTAACCAGACATGGATATTTCATCTGGACAGTAAAAGGCTGTTCATTCACACTTTCATAGCAGTTTGTCCATAGGGTCTTCTTTAAAAACATGATGTAGTGGAAAATGTGAAGGGAATCTTTAGTACTGTGATGGGGCGGGTTTTTTGAAGTTAGTATTGTTTAGGGTGTTGGGAGAACAGATGCAGGTATACCCAGGATACTGAGTTAGAGTTGTTTCAGACAGCTCCTCTTACATCACCATACATAGCAGTGAAGTGGTGGAGGGCTCCATCTCTCTTCTCTCTCTATCTTCTGAGATCCCTTCTTTGAGATCCCCAAGTTTTGTTCTTATAATGGCTGTTGAATAACAGATGGAGTTCACCTCAGTTTGAGTTGAATCATAGTGTAAGAACTTAAGTAGAATGATTTTGTGATTCCAAACGCGAACATACTGTGTAAGCTCATAGTTCATGATGCTATTCTCTCTGTCTCTGTCTGTCTCTCTCTCTGTCTCGCTCTCTATCTCTCTCTCTGTCTCGATCTCTCAGTGTCTCGCCCTCTGTCTCGCTCTCTATCTCTGTCTTGCTCTCTCTCTGGCTCTCTCTGTTTGTCTGTCTGTCTATCCATCTTGCTTTGTCTGTCTCTCTCCTCTCTCTGTCTCTCTGTCTCGCACTCTCTCTCTCTGTCTCGTTCTCTCTCTGTCTCGCACTCTTTCTCTCTGTCTTCCTCTCGCTCTGTCTCTCTCTCTCTCTGTTGGTCTGTCTGTCTGTCTTTCTGTCTGTTTGTCTCTCTCCCTTTCTTTCCCTCTCTCTCTGTCTTGCTCTCTCTCCATCTCTCTCTTTATCTCTCTTCTCTGTCTGTCTGTCTGTCTGTCTGTCTGTCTGTCTGTCTGTCTGTCTGTCTGTCTGTCTGTCTGTCTGTCTGTCTGTCTGTCTGTCTGTCTGTCTGTCTGTCTGTCTGTCTGTCTGTCTGTCTGTCTGTCTGTCTGTCTGTCTGTCTGTCTGTCTGTCTGTCTGTCTGTCTGTCTGTCTGTCTGTCTGTCTGTCTGTCTGTCTGTCTGTCTGTCTGCCTGCCTGCCTGCCTGCCTGCCTGCCTGCCTGCCTGCCTGCCTGCCTGCCTGCCTGCCTGCCTGCCTGTCTGTCTGTCTGTCTGTCTCTCTTCTCTCTCTGTGTGTGTTTTACTAGCAGTAGAAGCGGTTGAATTAAAGGATTAGAAGAGATTACACTGTGATCTGCTTTTCTGATAACTGCTATTTTTTTAAAGACAAAATGGGCTTGCATAGAAAGCACCTGCAGGAAAGAGAAGAGACATAAAAAACACACTTCCCAGTGCAATGGTGACTGTTTGGTAGCTTAACTCCATGATGCCATGTCATCCTTATTAGGTCTTTGGTGAAAAGTACTGGGAAACTTTATCAGAACTCTCTGTGTAGATCCCTCCGGCAGCCAAAGTTCCGCTGTTAGCTGCTGAAATCCCATCAAGGCTTAGCAGAAACAACAGTCCATGCTAGGCCGGGCCAGACAAGGCCGGAGCAGGTATATAAATGACCTTCAGTCCGACTTTTACATGCACGCACGCACGCACACACACACACACACACACACACACACACACACACACACACACACAGAGAGAGGTATATAAATGACCAGCGAGACCTTGATTCCTGGTTTAACTGCCGCCTCTCTGAGGGTCATCTGTTAAGAGCTGGGCGGCTGGTCGTTGGGAAAGCTGCCATATCCTCTCCCTAAGACTAAAAGCTTGTCTGGAAGCTGGCACGACTGACCTCAATGCTTTCTCTTTGACTGCCCTGACAGTTATGGTCTCTCTTCATCTCTTTGTAAGGCCACAAGACGAATAGAATTCAATCCCTATGTAGCTTAGCCTTGCTGCAATGTCATAAAGCTCAGCTTGATAAATAAAAAGGAAATTAAAATAATTCATATGAATGTGGTTTTATATTAAATGACTTACTGGTAATATACAGTTGAAGTCGGAAGTTTACATACACTTAGGTTGGGGTCATTAAAACTCGGTTTTCAACCACTCCACAAATTTCTTGTTAACGGTTAGGTCGGTTAGGACGTCTATTTTGTGCATGACACAAGTAATCTTTCCAACAATTGTTTACAGACAGATTATTTCACTTACAATTCACTGTATCACAATTCCAGTGGGTCAGAAGTTTACATACACTAAATTGACTGTGCCTTTAAACAGCTTGGAAAATTTCAGAAAATGATGTCATGGCTTTAGAAGCTTCTGATAGGCTAATCGACATCATTTGAGTCAATCGGAGGTGTACCTGTGGATGTATTTCAAGGCCTAACTTCAAACTCAGTGCCTCTTTGACCATCGTTCTGTTTGGAGGAAAAAGGGGGATGCTTGCAAGCCGAAGAACACCATCCCAACCGTGAAGCACGGGGGTGGCAGCATCATGTTGTGGGGGTGCTTTGCTGCAGGAGGGACTGGTGCACTTCACAAAATAGATAGCATCATGAGGAATGAAAATTATGTGGATATATTGGAGCAACATCTCAAGACATCAGTCAGGAAGTTAAAGCTTGGTCGCAAATGGGTCTTCCAAATGGACAATAACCCCAAGCATACTTCCAAAGTTGTGGCAAAATGGCTTAAGGACAACAAAGTCAAGGTATTGGAGTGGCCATCACAAAGCCCTGACCTCAATCCCATAAAACATGTGTGGGTAGAACTGAAAACGCGAGCAAGGAGGCCTACAAACCTGACTCAGTTACACCAGCTCTGTCAGGAGGAATGGGTTTGAGAAACAGACGCCTCACAAGTCCTCAACTGGCAGCTTCATTAAATAGTACCCGCAAAACACCAGTCTAAACGGCAACAGTGAATAGGCGACTCCGGGATGCTGGCCAGAGTTCCTCGGTCCAGTGTCTGTGTTCTTTTGCCCTTCTTAATCTTTTATTTTTATTGGCCAGTCTAAGATATGGCTTTTTCTTTGCAACAGCATTCCAGAGTCGCCTCTTCACTGTTGATGTTGAGACTGGTGTTTTGCAGGTACTATTTAATGAAGCTGTCAGTTGAGGACTTGTGAGGCGTCTGTTTCTCAAACTAGACACTCTAATGTACTTGTCTTCTTGCTCAGTTGTCCACCGGGGCCTCCCACTCCTCTTTCTATTCTGGTTTGAGACAGTTTGCGCTGTTCTGTGAAGGGAGTAGTACACAGCGTTGTACGAGATCTTCAGTTTCTTGGCAATTTCTCACATGGAATAGCCTTCATTTCTCAGAACAAGAATAGACTGACGAGTTTCAGAAGACAGGTCTTTGTTTCTGGCCATTTTGAACCTATAATCGAACCCACAAATGCTGATGCTCCAGATACTCAACTAATGTAAAGAAGGACAGTTTTATTGCTTCTTTAATGAGGACAACAGTTTTCAGCTGTGCTAACGTAATTGCAAAAGGGTTTTCTAATGATCAATTTGCCTTTTAATAAAATGATAAACTTGGATTAGCTAACATAACGTGCCATTGGAACACAGGAGTGATGGTTGCTGATAATGGGCCTCTACGCCTATGTAGATATTCTATTAAAAATCAGCCGTTTCCAGCTACAATAGTCATTTACAACATTTACACGGTCTACACTGTATTTCTGAACAATTTTATTTTATTTGAATGGACAAAATATTAGCTTTTCTTTCAAAACAAGGACATTTCTAAGTGACCTTTTGAACGGTAGTGTGTATATATATATGTACATACATAAAGTAATAACACATGCAAATGAACTATTTTGTTTTAAAAACATGCTGTATGCTCTTATCTATCCAGCCTCATTATCCTACTCAATAAGATATATATTTTTTAACTCAATTAATTCCAGACCTTATTTATTCTGATGGTGATGGCCTTTCCATGGTCTCTTTGTTGCCTGTGAATGAGGCTGTTTAGGATGACGGCCACATATAGCTCACGGTAATTGAGCTAATAATCATAGTAGAGACATGTAATCTAGAGGTCCTGTCTGTCAGTTACTGTGTGATTGATTGATTGCTGATGTGAGATGATTGATGTGCTCTGGCATTAACCCTAGTGACAGTCTGAGTCAGTCCCAGCCACGGCTCACTGTCTCTTAACCATGGCCTGTGTCCCAAATGGCCCTCCTATTTAGTGCACTACTTTTGACCAGGGCCAATAGGGCTGTGCACTATGTAGGGAATACGGTGCCGTTTGGGTCGCAGACCCATCTCTGGGAGTTTAAAGTCGTCGATATGACATCATTAGAGCAGAAAGGAGCTGAAAGCCACAGTGGCCATAGATCACGGCTGTGACTGCAGAACATTTTGTCACAGTGGTTTGATAATGACTGCTTGAATGTGGAGGTCAGGGGTAAAGAGATATTAACATATGTAAGGCACAGAGGTTGACGGAAGATAGTGGTAATATATATATATATATATATATATATAATGTATTTTTTATTTTTACAATGGACGTGTTAAACTAAATGTAAATAGGCTACGTTAAATTTAGAATTTATATATATATATATATAATGTATTATTTTTTTACAATGGACGTGTAAAACTAAATGTAAACAGGCTACGTTAAATTTAGAATTTATATATATATATATATATATATATATATATATAAAATGTATTTTTTATTTTTACAATGGATGTGTTAAACTAAATGTAAATAGGCTACGTTAAATTTGGCTGAAATTAGGCAACATGAAAGGTGTCAGATATATTTATTTTAATCTAAACGAATCAGGCCTGTTCATTAACGCTCTATATAAGATGCCATCTGCTTAGCGACTTCACTATCATGTCATCTTTATGGATATGGATAGGATATCAATAAATGCAAGCATTGTCCGAAAAACAGACAGAAATTGATTATTGTCCTTTTGACTCAGATTCTCCTTTAACACTATGGCTCCTCCCATCTGTCTGTAGCGATCTGCCAACCTTCTGACCTGCCTATTGATTACTACACAACATTGATAACGTAATTGAAATGATGCCCCCGCCTTGGAGGCTTTTTCTGCTCAGCCCCTCAGCGTGGCCATTACCAGGGGTCGTGACCTTTGACCCCTCCCTCTTCCCTCTTACTGGGTCCCATAAGAGGGCTCTGGGCCCTAATTCAATAATGGGGGGGGGGAGAGAATAGTCAGTGGAGGCCTCACAAGGAGGAGGAGGGGGTGACACCCCTAACCCTCTCCCCCTCTTCTACTCTCTCTCCCCCCCTCCTCTCCACAGAGGACTCTCACCACCCCCTCTTCTTCTCTCCACCACTCCTCTGCTAACCTCCTCTCCCCAGTACCTCTCAACACCCACCCCCTCCCCTCCTTCCCTCTCCTCTCCCTGGGACTCTTACCACCCTCCCCACCCCACCCCTTCCTCAGGGCACTTAGGGCCTGGGACCAGCTGTGCCGTGAGAAAAATCATTGGGATCCATCTTTTTAATTCTGCTTTATTACTCCCACTATCAATATTGTTATTGTTTAAAGTGGCCCCAGCCCTGGCTCTGGCCTGGCCCTGACTGACTGACTGATGTCCTGGTGGGGTGCCTCTCTTTAATTATGAATGTGAGGAAGTGGTGCTAGCAGTAGGGGGTGAGGAGGAGCGGGTGGAAGTATAGGGCTGATGGAGAATGTGTGAGTGAGAGAGTGTGTGTGTGTCGGCGGGGTATGCAGGGTGTGATGGCGAGATGGGTAGAGGAGTAATAGGGGTGCCTGGAATTCTGAATAATTCACCGGCTCCTTGCGGCTCCTGGCGGCAGCCATTGACATTTGGGGAACTGAATGTCTGCGCTGTATGAATTTGTGGTCGAGTAAATTAGATACTTTACAGGTACAGGCCTTGGAGAGCTGAGAGCCCGGCCAGCCAGGCAGCCAGCCAGTCAGCCAGGCAACCAGCCAGGCAGAGACCTGTGGCGTAGCCACTACGCTAACAGACGGCAGGATATCTGCTCAGCTTATTAGGCCTGGTAATGGGACTGTAAATGGGGGTTGCATCCCAAATGGCACCTATATAGGGAATAGGGTGCCAGTTGGGATGCAGCTGGGATATATGGCTAGAAAGGCACCTAGACGGATAAGCCGTCCATAATAGCCAGAAATCCTCCCATGGTAAATCATACACCAGATGTCAAATAATATTACATTTATTTTCATATACTGTAAGTAATGTATGGCAACATACGATCACTTAGGCCCATTTTAAATCCAATAGCTTTAATTCCGCTGGTAGGGCGATAGTGACTGTCGGCCTATTTCTCTGGTGGTTCAGTATAGGCTATGCCAGAGAGCCATTGAGTGCGAGGTCAAATGCATGCATGCTCTCGTAGCCTCGAGTGGACACTTCCATCCTTTCACATGCAAATCTCCCATCTGATCTCTTTGCATTAAGTGCACTATAATTGCTTCGTCAGTCTCATTATTCTAGGCTTCGACCCAAATGGCACTCATTCCCTTCATAGTGCACTTCTTTTGGCCAGAGCCCTATTGGTCCTGGTCAAATGTAGTGCACCATATAGGGAATAGGGTGCTATTTGGGACACAAACAGTCTGATTATGTGGCCCTGGCAGTGAAAGATGGCCTCGCATATACTCTAGAGGACCAGATTCAGACAATCTAAATCTCATTCCCCATTCGTTGGTCTGCGTCAGAAGGTAAAATTGCAAACCTCTTGAAATGGGAGATGAGGCTAAAGAGAGACTGGCATGTATTTCATATGCTTGTTGGCTTCACTAAGGAGCAAAGCAGCACATTCTCCATTAACACAGAAAGGAAATAATTACTTTTACCATCCCAGGTATTCATTTTAGTCATGAACTCCCTCTCAGAATTCTTCAGTCCCCCATCCTGTCCCTGCTTTTCTGCTACTGTAACAATGGCACTACTGGATTCAACACATTTGTGTTTCTCAAATGAGCTGCCAACCGGCAGGCGGGCATTCCAGAGTTCCAGGAAGGAGAGAAGGAAAGAACAGCTGAAGGATGAAATAGTAAAAATCGGGCACGGCACGGCGTCTGCAGTAAAGGGAAAGTTACACTGTCTGGCGTAGTTGTGAGTTAATAGAGGGTCAAGCAGCTGTGTGGTGAGCTGAGCGCAGACGGACCTGGCAAGGGAGCCGCGTTGGAGGTAGAGAAGCTCTCAAGAGATAATTTCCTCTGAGATGAATATGGGCTGCAACCAAGAAACCAAGGAATGAAGAAACCAAGGAAGGAAGAAACCAAGGGATGAAGAAACCAAGGGCGTCTAGGAGCCAAGGAACTTGAAGGACCTGCTGAAACCAACTCCTTTCTTCTCTCCTCTATTCTCAGCCCCAATTGCTTCTCTTCCTCCCTCTCGTTACAGCTTGCTAAAGCCATTAGCTTGGCCCGATCCCTCTCTCTCCTGAGTTTACGCTCTCTCATTTAGCAAGCAGTTAAAACTTCAGCAAAACTTGGCATCCTGTATCGTCCTCGGCGCTCATGGCATCCACACACACACACACACACACACACACACACACACACACACACACACACGCCAGGCGTTCCAGGCATCCAGACTTGCTGCTAGATCCTCTCGGCTCCTCATTGTCTAAGTGCTGATGGTTGCCTAGCCAACCTTCCGGAAACTTCTCCTTCTGTCTCTAGTGTGCTGCTGTTGAGTGGTATTTACCACAACCTGCGATGGTGGTGACTTTTCATTTCACCATCTTAAAGGGATACTTAGGATTTTGGCAATGAGGCCCTTTAATCTACTCCCCCAGAGTCAGATGAAATTGTGGATACCATTTTTATGTCTGTATCCAGTATATAATAGTTTCGCAAGCTAATGCTAACTAGCGTTAGCGCAATGACTAACCTATACACTCTTAAAAATAATGGTGCAAGTTGGAACCAAATAAGATTCTTGAGAGCAATGCCGTAGGAGAAGCATTTTAGGTTCTCTGAAGAATGATAAATGAGATGGTTCTTTGAAGACCCATACAAAAGTCCAAAACCAGAAAAGTGAGATCACAATACATATTTCATAAGGCTTTCTTTTGAAGGCCTAGTTTTAACCTATTACAGTGGCCTAAAACTCATAGTTTAGAGACCACTTCAGGCCTGCAAGTCACATTATGATGGCTTGCAAAGTGATGTGTAATTCCTATTGGAATCCAGCCAGAGTGGGGATATCTAACATTCAGAATTTTATTCACCCGCAACCTGCCATTGTTGGGAAGACAAAGATATGACACTATCTTAAACATCTAAACTGGAACAACTATTTCAGTAATGGGTGCAATAAATCCAAGTAAAAGATTGGAATAGTTAAAAAAAAGTGTATGTTATTTATATTTGAGTAGCATAAAATTAATGAATCACTCAATATACACGCAAAAACATAGATATTGAAACAAACAATTGTAAAAATCAACCTGCAATAGAGCATGCTGGGAAATATGGTAACGATGGCCGGGGTTTTGGTTCAACTCCGTTATTAACACCAACACAGGTGTTCTTTTACACCACTGAGTGTTAATTTAACTCTTTATAGTGTCAATTTAACTTTTGACTCAACACTAGAAATGTTACACTGAAAAATCTACACTATTTAACACTGGAAAAGTAGCTGTGTGCTATGAAAGGGACACATCTGCAGGCTTCCATACATTTCAAGAACCTTTTTGAATTCTGAAGAACCGTAGATGCCACGCCAAGAACCCCACACTTAACTCAAAGGGTCTTTATCGGGTAAGAGTTCTCCAAGGAACCGAGCTGAAGAAGAACCATTTAAGAACATTTCTGTTTTTCAGTCCTTAGATCAGGTATTTGGGTAGTCATCTCTATAAAGCAGTTTAATAGCGTCTGGTGTTATACAGAAGGCCTAAGCAGCTTATATATGCTCACATTTCCCTGTAGCCTTTAGAGTGTCAGGTTAGCTGATATCTCATAAAACCAGTCTTGAAAGCCTGATGGCCTCATAAAAACTGAGCTGAGGCCTTTTTTAGGTGAACACATCACCCTGAAGCCTTCACACCTTATGTATTTACCACTGTATCTCTCCTGACCCCATATTGGAAGCATTTATTAGATGCCCTTACTACCACACCACATATAGCTATTATATATCAAGAGCATATATTTCATCAGACAGATACAGTCATGACTCTTGCGTGTGTGTGTGTGTGTGTGTGTGTGTGTGTGTGTGCCTGCTTGTGTGCCTGCTTGTGTGCCTGTGTGTGTATGCAGACCCTCTGATTCTTTATGTGATTAGTACGTCCTAGTCATTTGCATGCAGAGAGAGAGAGAGCTGTGTCTCAAAGCCGAGAAAGCGTCAGCAGAGAGCCCAGCTCTGAGCTCTGAGCCCTGCATATGGTGCTGTGAATACATTACACACTCCTGCCGCGGTCTCATCTATTCTCTCAGAGTTAGGGTGCCTCACGATCAATAGTGCTGGATTACAGTGCTTAACATCAAAGTTCATCTTTCTCTTTCTAGAGGACTCAGCTGTCAGTCATGGGCTCTAGTCTACTCTATACTCTCTTCATGACTCATTTCTTTTGCCAGTGAAATAAAGTTCAAGAAAAGTTGCCGGTGTTGGCTGTTCAGAAAGTTATCTTGTATGAAGCAATGCCATCCATTTTAATTTCTTGCTTTGCTTTGCAATGCTTTTCGGACGCACTCTGTACTCGTAAGGTGGTATAATCGTCTTTCCCAACAACAAAAATAGCTATGTTTCTTTTTAGATCCATGGCATTTTCATTTAACACACATGATTTCATTTAACCCACATGATTTCATTTAACCCACATGATTTCATTTAACACACATGATTTCATTTAACACACATGATTTCATTTAACACACATGATTTCATTTAACCCACATGATTTCATTTAACCCACATGATTTCTTTTAACACACATGATTTCATTTAACCCACATGATTTCATTTAACCCACATGATTTCATTTAACCACATGATTTCATTTAACACACATGATTTCATTTAACACACATGATTTCATTTAACCCACATGATTTCATTTAACCCACATGATTTCATTTAACACACATGATTTCATTTAACACACATGATCTGTGTTTTCAGAGAACTCTGCTGTCAAATAGATTCTAATTTAGTTACAGTGTATTGTATTGATATAGACATGCTGAAATTATTGAGATTAAAGATCCAGGATCCTAACATATTGCACAAATTGGATTTGGAACATATCACACGAATTTCTCAATTCTTAACATATCACACAAAATGGATGACGTTGTACACAAAAAACGGGGACCCGTTTTGGCTCGTGAGCACCACTTTTAAAACTATTGGCTGAAATGATACAAAGGTTTGAGAGTATATCTTTACCTAACTGAATTGCAGGAAATGCATTTTCTTAGAACATATACTGTTGACTTTGAGTAGTATTACACCACTTACTGATCTCAGACCAGTTTATGTACTGAACATTCATTGTCATGCTTCAGAGAAATTCTCACCTTTTTTCATATAGGATATACTTACTGTGCCTTGAGGTTAGCGTTATATCACCAACTGTAACAGAACAAGGCCTTTCATAGTTTCTCTGAAACTGTTTTTGTGAGAGAGAAGCTTCTACATCAAATGGACAGTGAAGTGAATTTATTCCTACGTGTCCTTTAGGCTGAATCAGTGGTGATGTTATGAGATGTTGGCAGGGTGAGTTAAATAATTGATCAAGATCCGGACTGGATCTGCTGAATGTCTTATTCTCTTACCGGAACGGTCTGGCTGACATTCTGGAACTGTGTCAAGGTCTCATTTAGCCTTCTGTATTACTTGTATCTTGAAGGTATTCTATCCACAATTATGCAACGGGTGGGTCTAATCCTGAATGCTGATTGGTTAAAACCGCGTTCCAGCCAGTGTCTACTCCACAAGTTACCACCGGCTATGATATTAAAATGTCTATTTACTCTGTTCTATCTGACTGCGCAATCCACTGTCTCATCATCCCAGCCAAGCAATTTATAAACTTGATCTCCACTATAAAAAGCATCTAGATTTTATCTCACATTTATTTTAGACTAACATTTGTTTTCAACAGTGGAGATTTGTATAAAGTGCAAGTGCTGGTTAAGTGTTTATTTATATTTTTTTTAAATGGGGGGGGGGGGGCGTCAAGGTGAGGAAGATGATTGTTTAAAAGGTAATGTTTCAGATCCTTTCAGAAGTTGGTAGGGTCTGCTGTCCTAGCTTCAGGGGAAAGCTGGTTCCACCATTGGGGTGCCAGGACAGAGAAAAGCTTGGAGCTGCCCTCCCGTAGGGGTGGAAGGGCTATAAGGCCTGAGGTGGCAGAACGTAGTGCTCGGGTTGGAGTGTAGGGTTTGAGCATAGCCTGAAGATAGGAAGGGGCCGTTCCTCTTCTTATTCCGTAGGTAAGCACCATGGTCTTGTAGTGGATGGAGGCCAGTGGAGAGAGCGGAGGAGCACGATGACATGAGAGAACTTGGGAAGGTTGAAAACCAGGTTAGCTGCTGCGTTCTGGATAAGTTGCTGGGGTTTGATGGCACAAGCAGGGAACCCAGCCAACAGCGAGTTGCAGTAGTCCAGACGGGAGAGGACAAGTACCTGGATTAGGACCTGTGGCGTTTCCTGTATGAGGTAGGGTCGTACTCTATGGATGTTGTAGAGCATGAACCTGCACGAGCGGGTCATTGCTTTGATGTTTGCAGAGAACGACAGGGTGTTGTCCAGGGTCACGCCAAGGTTCTTTGCACCCATCCGACATTGTGGAGTTGTCAACTGTGATGAAGAGGTCTTTGAAACAAAGTGCAGCTAGTTTGCAGTCTTTCCAGCTTCAATTTGAAGTGATTGTGTTATCTGTGTTATTGGCTAGCTCCTCTGAACAACAGTGTCCTGATGAGTAAGCACATTTTCTAAGCCAGGCAGAATCACGCTTCATTAGCTCATTGTTATGGATGTATCCAGATAAATGTCACTAGAAAACAGCTTAAACAAATGCAGTTCTGGATGCACTTTTTGACTTGTCTGTAAGTTACCCGTAGTTGGCTTGCTAGCAAGCAATGGATAAGAACATTACCAGCCAGTATAGCAATGGAACATATAGAACGAACGACTGGGTCGCCTCTATAGACACAGAACAAAAAGACTGAATGACTGGGTCGCGTCTACCGATAGAACGAACGACCAGCCGGCTTGGGTAGCAACCCTAGATTTGTGTCGGGACTATATCTTGTGTAAGGATGAAATAGTATAAAGAAATTCATCAAAATAACCTTTTTAATTTGAATATGTTGGTAACCCATTGTATAAAAGTGATAATGCCCTCGAAGCCGGTGTTTGGAGGATATAATTATTGGCACTGTTTGCCGGCCATCGACTTCGTCTCAGGCCTAGCAACACCCATGCCAATATCCTCCAAACACCGGCTTCGAGGGCATTATCACTTAAGCGTTGCATTTCCTCTTGCTATAAGAGGTGACGCCTGTTCTCTTTCTACAGGGATATTTTTATTGTTCCGTCACTTTGGTAGGGGCAGCTGCCACAAAGGACACACACTTGGAGACAAAAGCTGTTTCTGTTCTGTTCTGTCTTATTCCCTTTACAAGTAACACAGGGATTTACAACATGCCAGTGTGACAAGTGGACATTGCACAGAGGGCGTAGGAAATGTTCTCATCCCAACAAGACAGCTGTAACTCTGTTTCCCTCGTACGCTTTCACAGGCTGACAGTCCCCCTTCAGAGAGAAAGAGAGAGTGTGTATTAAAGAGAGAGAAAGGGATTGACTAAAATAAAGAAAGGGTTATTTTTTTACGATGTGTGTCATGAGGACAGCCCTAGTCCTGATGAAAGTGGGCAGGGGGGAGAAACAGAAGGGTACTGGTCCATATGTGCCTTTTGATTGTGTGTGGGTGCACTGTGCAGGTGCATAGGCCTACGTCTCTGTGAGGGCCTTGTGGTGACTGTGCTCTCCCTGATCCCCCGTTTCTTCCCTTTATCCCTATCTGCTCTTTATTCTTGATGAGGGCCCTCCAGCTCTCCACCGGGTCCCCCATGGCGAGGCGTTTCTTCTGGCCTCACAATAGGACCCGAGCCCAGGCACATGCACACAGGGGGCGCTGAGCCTCACCCCCCACACTCACCCCCTTCCAAACGACCCCACTCCCTATCATACCCTCTTACCCTCGCTAATCAGACCGCCACGCTCCCTGGTCACGCTGCTGGTCCATGCAGGCACTTTTGTGGGCGGCCTCTTAGGTCCCTCTCCACATGGGCTGTACGGGCTACTGTTCAGCCCAAAGGGATGATAAGCCCCCTACCACCAACCAGCCCTCACCCATAGCAGACAGCCCCACACCCAACACACACCCCCCCACCCTGCCATCGCCCTTAGTAGGACTCCCAAATGGCACCCTATTCCCTAGGCAATGCACTACTTTTGACAAGAACCTTATCGGCCCTGGTTTAAAGTAGTGCACTAAATAGGGAATAGGCTGCGATTTGGGACGTAGCCTAGGACTGATAGAGGAATAGTTCTCAGCAGGAGTGGGGTAGGGTGCAGAGGGCTGCGAACTGTGTCGGCACATCGGTGACATTGGTACATGGATGAAGTCACTGTTTCACAAATCCAGGGTATTATCGCCTGTAATAACCCTTTGTCTGTCCAGGCAGGTTGCAGCTGTTACTCACTGGCCTGGATGAGCTGCTGAGCTGGGCTGGGAAGCAAGAGGCCGACACACTGGCTGATATTCATAGAGAGAGAGATGGAGGGGAGAGAAAGTTAGAGGGGAAAAAAAGAGAGAGTTGGAGGGGAGGAGCAAGAGAGAGAGGAATAGATTGAATAACGGGAGGTACAGAGAGAGCATGTGTGATAGTCATACAGGGTCAGTCACATGAAATTTGATTGCCACCAAACTCCGACAGATCGGCTGATATGCATTGATTTCCTTTGAAGAGTATAAAAAGGAAAAATTGAAAAATGTCTCTGAAATGACCAGCAGTTATGCTACTGATTTAATCTTTCCTTCTACGTCTCTGTAGATCTGTCGTCTAACCAAGCCTGCCCCGTCTTCACAACCAATGCAGCTGCTTTGAAAATAAATGAAAGTCCGCAGGGATGTGGAATAAATATGAGTTAAGCTTTGGATTGATGCAATATGGCTGAAGGCTAATGCAAGTCTCTGTTGTATATAGATATTGAGGTCTGTGCCAGAAATCCGATCAGTCTGATATTATAGATAGATGTTCAATAGTACCGAGGATCAGATAAGGAATAACAGCCTCTGTGATTTGAAGTCATATTATAAATAGCCCTAGAACCAACAGTTTAGTATATTTTTAAAATATTGAATCTCCGAGCAGTTCCTTATCAAACAGGCATCTTTCAGGACTTCTACAGTACTATGCCAGTCCAATTTAGGACCCAATAGGACCCTTGGGAGTGTTACACCAGAGATGGAAGAGGAAGTGAGACACCCCACTCGCAGTTTTTTGCAGGTTCAATGAAAGTCAATATTTAATTTCGGCAATACCAATTACCCTACCGAAGACATTCTTTAAAAAAAGTATACTCGGTCATAACAGACTTTATATGAGCAAATAAAATGAATAGAATAGAAAGGAAAGTTTTACATCTTCCCAAGTCTGAGGGTGGTTTTAACCTTCGAGACATGGAGTTGTATCAACTCGCTGCCCAATGCTTTTACTTGAGGCATATAGTTAAATGCACTAAAGAGGAACAATGGGCACGTACATGTATTGAAGATGCACATGCTCATCCCCATAATCTTTTAACCTGTCTATTTTCAAAGGATACAGCTAAGAGCATGAACAACTTCCTAGTTAAGAACACTATAACAATATGGAAGAAAATGAAATGGATTCTACAAGAACCAATATCACTCCACGAAACACAACCCTATGGAACAATTCTTCGATAGCTTTTCAGAATTTGCTGATAAATTGGAAAACTAAAGGCACAGAAACCATAAATGACTTGGTAACAGTAAATGCATGTATTTCCATGACAGAATTAAAAAGTAATTTTGTATTGACCATTGTAAAGTTATTTCAAATACATGCAAATTCAAAGTTTCATATCACGAAATTTTGATTTTGAAGTCTTTTGGACATCAGAGCAACCTTGAGGGAATCTTATTTCACTCAGAAAATGATGTTCACATGATCGGTAAGATATACAAAACCTTGCAGAGAATATATACAACTGACGATCTCTTGGAGAAAAATTTTAACTATTGGAATCAAGACTTAAAAATAACTGATGTTTGAGGGAATGTTGGAAGTAAACTAACCAAATCCAATGAACAAAAATGAACCCTTAATCCAGTCACCGGTGCAACAAGCTAAGTAACATAATACAAAAATACCCAGCAAAATCCATCAGTTTAAGCTAGAGATATTAGTTTTTTTGTTGCATTGGATGCGTCTCAATCCACCGCATCCGCCGATGTTGCACTTCCGCATCTGCGTTGAAAAGTGGTAGAGCTAGAGCTGTTTTTCGTCAGATCATGAGACTTTTTATCCACCATCTTTGATCCTAACACTGGCAGGGGTTTATGGGAAGATTGCATCCAACCTAAACCTACCATTATATTATGTCCGTCTGGCAACTGACAAATCCCTCCAGATCAAAGGATTACTGTTACGCGGGTAAGCACCGTATAGGACTAACCTCAACATACCATAACATACCAAGCCTACTGTACATGACCTGTGTCTGTGGGTCACCTCATAGAGAAAGGCATCTGCAGGCATCTCTCTCTCCCTTTCACTCCCTCTCTCTCTCCCTCTCACTCCCTCTCTCTCTCCCCCTCTCTCGCTCTCTTTCTCGCTCTTTGTCTCTCTCTCTGTCACAGTGAATATGCTTAAAGAGGAACCCACAAAGCTGTTTTATCCCATGCAGTGTAATAACTACTCTGTTGTGACTCTATCTATCCATGTCTGTCTGTGTTTTGTTACTCGTGTGTGATAACAGTGGTCTCTTTAGTATGTGCATATTCCCAAATACATAGTTTCTCTGCTGAGAAACTGCTTTCGCTGGGCAGGAAAGTATGCAGCAGAATGGCTTTATTGAACAGCAAGAAAGAGAGTGCGAGAGAGAGAAAGTGTGTGAGGAGCTGGTGTGTGTGCATGTCAACCTGCCTGCTCTCTTTTTTTAGATAGGGCTAAAGAGAGAGAGCTAGATGCAGGCCTCACTCTGACCTTTCAGCTAAAGGAACACACAGACAGATGTTGAGTGAGTCTCATTGTACTGGAGTGAATGAGTCTGTAGGCAGGGTAAAGACTGTGCCATATGGATATTTAATTGATCTCCCCTGCTATTTCATTGGTGATTCACCAGTTGGTCTGTTTTCCATTCATTCAATGGTAGAAGAACTGGGAAACAGATGGTGAAGAGTGACTATACCACGTCAAGTATTGAGAGAGAGACACGTATGCACGCATGCACGCACGCACACACACACACACACATCCACATGAGGCATACAAGTTACAAAGCCTGCAACCTTTTCCACAATGCATAAACACAGGCCTTCTAGTAACCGTTCCCTCCATCCTTGCTCATTCATATTCCTCCAAACAGCTCTACCGTCCACCGGACGGCACATTCATCCTAATTGCCAGGACAGTCAACTGACGCAAATGGCTGGCAGGTTATTCTTTGTGAGAGCTCTTGTTTCATAGAAAGCCATTACAGACATTGGATACGTCCCAAATGACACCCTATTGCTTATTTAGTGCACTACTACCCATTGGGCTCTGGTCAAAAGTAGTGCACAATGTAGTGGATAGAGTACCATTTAGGATGCAGCCGTTGATTTATGCAGACAGAGGGTTATTTGTAAAGCAAGGACACCTGATGTGGATGGCAGCGAACAGCAACGATCATGCTGACTAATTGACTGTGGAGGGGCTGAATCATTCAGAGACTGAGTCCCAGCCAATGGCTGAATCCATCTTCTTTCTGAGGAAAGGGCACGTGCATATACGCATATACCCACACACCCACGCACACACACACGCATACATACACTTGTTGGCTGCTGCTGTGGACATTAGCTAGCCTAGCCACTGATAACTGCCTCCCCCCAGTACCAGGGATTAACCCTGCATTTTAATATCTTTGTACTAAAGATTCACATAGTGTCCTCCAAGAAACTTTGAACCATGGATGGTGGATATGAGTATGGTGGATGTGGGTGGGGGGTGAACAGGAGAAGCCCTTAAGATAATCTAGATAGCATATAGACCCTTTGAACTGCCTTGACAAATTCACCACTCATTCTATCCCTCCCATACTAACAGCAGCCTCCACTCCGAGCTTCCAATTTCCATTTCTCAACGCTTTGAAATGTATTAAAGTTACATACTGCCATTTTTTAATTTGCCTTTTGATCTTGTCTCAACTCTGCCCCGCTCCTCTCCCTCCTTTCCTCTTCCTCTCTCTCACCCCTCTTAGCCGACATGAAGTCAATGATAATAAAGGGCCATAGTTCTCAATTTCCACTGAATTAACACTGGAGGTGGGGGGGGTCAGACTAAGTGAAGATGTTGTTGTTGTGTAGGATGGTTTGTGGCCCTGATGCGGGGTCCCAGCTTGCTCTCAGAGAAAGTAAGTAAGCATATTATATGCAGAGTCAGTCAATGTCTGGAACCTTTTTGTATGTGGGGTATAGGAGGATTAACCGTAAAAGCATAATGTGTGTTTGTGTTTGCATATCAACCTCCCTTTCAGACTTGGGTTCAAATAGTATTTGTTTTTTGATCAAATACTGTGAGCATTTGATTGAGCCTACCTGGAGTGCAAGAGGGGTGGGGTTTGCACTTGTTGAGACTATCTCTTTGGTTAAATTGCGCCAGGCAATCTCAGTCAAGCCCAGCTGAAGTATTTGGAATAAAACAAATACTAGTTGAACCCAGATCTACTACCTCCCACCATTTCCACCATTGAGAATCTGTTATGCTTCCTCACATGCTACAGGCATGGATGGCAGCTAGCTATGCACGTCAACACCCAGATAATGTGTCATCACAGGTTTTTACAGGAGCTAAATGGTGAAATTAATTTTGTTTGCAGATGTGTTGTTTTTCCCTTCTTCACCGGTTTCGGGCTTTTAACCGCGTGTCTGACTGCAGCTGAGGCCCACTGTGTGACAGTAGCACCACAGGGACTGCCCGTCGTGGTTTGATTGTGTTGTTCCATCAGTAAACAGTCTGATGAAAAGGAACAGATAGAAGCATATGGAGCATAATGGAGGTATTTACAGTCTTCAATACATGGAGGTTCTATACAAAGAAACAAACACCCTTTCATTGGCTATGTAGAATACACAGAAAATAACATTTTTTTCTTAACTCTCTTTTGTCTTAGCTAGATAACGATAATGTGTTACCAATGCTACAGTGTTGATTATGCAGTAGCTACCGGTAGTTTGAAAAAACAGAATCCTAGTCATAACACTAGTCAAATCTCACAAGTCAATTATATTGGAAATGTACTCCCCAGCAATTGCACGGATAACTTGCTAGTCTGCGTGAGGTAGAATTTGATTGGCAAATTGTATATGAAAATAAGAAACTGTTTTGTAATTTAAATGAAACAGAAATGCGAAGTGTAGGCCTATCTTGTACTGGATAGAGAAGGGGAAAGGAGGGCCTGTTAGCAGCATTGTACCCCAGCCTAAAGACATTAAACCTCACCAGCCAATGATCCATTTTAATACCCATCATCCATACAGATGAACATAATGTATGCTCACACCAGCATCCATATACATAAAACCATGAGCATCAAATGGGGTATAACTAATACAATTGATTTTAATGGTTGTGTGGAACAACAGAGAGATTGAAAGCGTTTCCGCTTTCAAGCAAGACGGCTTGCTTGTACTGCAGCAGGGTGCATACATCCAATTCAATTCATCCTTTATGAGGTGCTATTTAGCTGTGTTTTAATGAAGGCTGATTGGCACTGCGTCCTAGTAGCCATTATCATCAGAAGGATGTGATTGCTGTAATCTGCAATTATGGGCCTAATTGTACTTCAGGATCCTCTGGGTTTAAATGAGCAATCAGGTCTTCTACTAGTGTACCACCTGTAATTGCCACCTTGGAGCAGAGTGGGGACGACAGCGTGACAGCTTGACAGCTACGGTGTCAAACCAACGTCCATCTTAAGTGCCCCTAGCTGCTCTTCTCTAGTTTTTCTTCCTTGTCTCCCTTTCTTTTCCTTCTCTTATTCTGTCTCTTCCCTTGCTCTCCCTCTGTTCCCTCTCTCTCTCCCTCTCTCACTTTCCATCTGTTCCTTTTCGCTGGTCCCCCCCCAACCTCTCTCCCCCCTCTCCTCTATGGAATGTATAAACCGGGCCCTATTATCAAGCTGGTTGTCTTATCATAATTATCCCTAGTGTCAGACCCTGTTGGTGGAGATAAAAGGAGAGGCTGATTAACTGATGGGAGAGTATTGATTCTTATTGACAGGCTGATTAACTGATTGGAGAGTATTGATTCTTATTGACAGGCTGATTAACTGATGGGAGAGTATTGATTCCTATTGACAGGCTGATTAACTGATGGGAGAGTATTGATTCTTATTGACAGGCTGATTAACTGATGGGAGAGTATTGATTCTTATTGACAGGCTGATTAACTGATGGGAGAGTATTGATTCTTATTGACAGGCTGATTAACTGATGGGAGAGTATTGATTCTTATTGACAGGCTGATTAACTGATTGGAGAGTATTGATTCTTATTGACAGGCTGATTAACTGATGGGAGAGTGTTGATTCTTATTGATAGGCTGATTAACTGATGGGAGAGTATTGATTCTTATTGATAGGCTGATTAACTGATGGGAGAGAATTGATTCTTATTGACAGGCTGATTAACTGAGGGGAGAGTATTGATTCATATTGATAGGCTGATTAACTGAGGGGAGAGTATTGATTCATATTGACAGGCTGATTAACTGAGGGGAGAGTATTGATTCTTATTGACAGGCTGATTAACTGAGGGGAGAGTATTGATTCATATTGACAGGCTGATTAACTGAGGGGAGAGTATTGATTCATATTGATAGGCTGATTAACTGAGGGGAGAGTATTGATTCATATTGATAGGCTGATTAACTGAGGGGAGAGTATTGATTCATATTGACAGGCTGATTAACTGAGGGGAGAGCATTGGTTCATATTGACAGGCCTCTGAAAGCCAGTAATGAAAGGGATGCATACAAGTCTCCAACAGCAGCACTGTTTAATGACGACACTACCACATAAAGACCAATAATATAGGCTCTTCTCCCAGTCTAAAAGGAACATGGATCACTCACAATGGTTCACAAGGGACTTTTTCTTTATGCCAAATGTACTGTACAGTATGAATGGATGGGGGGTTTGACAAGATATTAGTTCATTTGTTCTGTATGGAACTAAATTTAGACAACACGTTTCATTCTAAAATGGTTGAAAATTATATTAATTGGGCCAGTAACCGAAAGGTCGCTGGTTTGAATACCCTAGCCGACAAGATGAGAAATATGTTGATGTGCCCTTGAGCAAGGCACTTAACCCTAATTTGCTCCAGGGGTGCCGTACTACTATGGCTGAACCTGTAAAACAAGACATTACACTTGCACCTATCCGGTGTATGTGACAATTTAAAAACAAATGTTTGGATCTGTTTTCATCCCCTTCACATATGAATAATAATGATGTCTGTACAGTTCACTGTGTGACTCTTTGTGATGCCATTGTAAAACATGATATAATGCTGTTACTGGTCCATGCTTATATTCCCCTTCTCCTCTTACTCTCTGTGTCCTCTTTGGTTCCGCAGCAACCGACTGGCGCCTAGTAACCATGACCGGATACGGCGTCTGAGGGTTGAGTTCCAGCAGGCCAGAGGAGAGGAGGACCCTGATGACCGACGGCGGACATACAGCTTCGAGCAGCCCTGGGTGAGTGACTAACAACCTGTAGTATGGACCTGCGCATTAACCCCAACCACCAGCAAAACCCAACCCAGCTCAGTGCTTCACGGACCTCCACACTAACCTCAACCACCTAACCCAAACCAGCCAACAGCCTAACCTAACCCAATTCCCCAGTCCAACACTGCACGGACTTCCAAAATAACCCTAATTACCAGCCCAACCTAACCCAACACAACCCCTTCTCCTCCGCCTGCCTACCTACCTGACTACCTGCCTGTCTGCCTACTCTGATGCAAACCTTACCAGGTTGACACTAGGACATGCTCATGCTCTACAATTTGAAAACTGATCCTGGACAACCTCAGTCATTTATTCTACTTAGGCGTCTCATAACAGGCCTTTTACAGGACTTTACTTCTAATCCTCTGCTGTGACCTCAGACCTGGAAGTAATTACTAATTATTAAAGTCCCCATCTTTCTCAGATATTCATTACTTACAAAAAAAACTCTACATTGGGAGGATGATGAAATGAAAGAATATGAGTTGACAGTGACAGTGAATATTAAGAATGTTGAGACAAATTGAGAGAGATCTTAAAATTGCTTAATTTCAATCTCTTCAGAGTTAATTAAGAATACTTTTTAATTAGATTCAAAGGGACATTTTTCCTTGTTTTTCTCTCTTTGATTGATCTTATACTGCAGTGGGATTTATTTGGGTTTTAATTGGCTAAATGTAATCAACGTCATTCGTTTGGTTATTTAGGTGTATGGCTTTACTTTTATTTCTCCTGCTGTGTGTGAAAAAAGAACTGTTTCTATTTCTCTAATGTCAGTCACTGAAATGCAGTTAGTTCAATTTATTGTTGTGCCGATTCATAATAAGAAACTGTTATTCATGTTTGCCATCCTTGCCATTTACAAATCAAATGTTCTTCAACATGTGAATGTGTTTCTTTATTAGCTCTTACACTGATTACAATGATCAGAGCTCTTACAATGTTTCCTTTGTCCGTCAGTGGTTTACATCCAGCGGTTAAAGGTCATTCATTTTATCTTGATCTAACAACACAGAGTGTGCAAATGGCACCCTATTCCCTATCCTGCAGTACTTTTGACAAGAGCCCTATGGGAGAAATGGAGGCCAAATGGAGGTCCATGGGCCCTGGTCAAAAGTAGTGCACTGTAGAAGGAATATGGTGCTATTTGGGGTGCAGACAGAATAATATACCCTGTCAGATCCAGCATGGTGGGAACTGAGTCACCAGATCAAAGGTCAAATAGCTGTGTATCTTTGCGATGTAATGGTTTGAGACAGACATAGCGGCTTGTGCTCCGACTTCCTGTGAAAAGATGACAGGCTAATCACCATTTGGAATAGAACCATTTCCTCAATTACGGGTCAGTGTATTGAACCCTGCTCCATTCTCCTCTCGTAGGAGCAACATTTCCCACCAGACATTTTCCGTCTTAACATCCCTAATTAGTGTTTAAAGTTGATTTGAGACCGAGCACTGCTATGACCATAGTGGCCATATATGCATTGCACTCGTTGTCTAACGCTTTAAGTTGACCATTGTTTCTCCAGCAAGACAAGCCAGTTTGCACGCTCAGTTGTGACACCAGTCTCCTCACACATGCCATAATGCCCATAGACTATCCAAAGGGCCTCTATTTACCATAGCTTTACAATAGTTTAGCCATAATGTCTATAGAGTAGTCTAACGGCCTCTATTTACCATAGCTTTACAATAGCTTAGCCATAATGTCTATAGAGTAGTCTAACGGCCTCTATTTACCATAGATTTACAATAGCTTAGCCATAATGTCTATAGAGTAGTCTAACGTCCTCTATTTACCATCGTTTTACAATAGCTTAGCCATAATGCCCATAGAGTGGTCAAACGCCTCTATTTACCATAGTTTTACAATAGCTTAGCCATAATGCCCATAGAGTGGTCAAACGGCCTCTATTTACCATAGCTTTACAATAGCTTAGCCATAATGTCTATAGAGTAGTCTAACGGCCTCTATTTACCATAGATTTACAATAGCTTAGCCATAATGCCCATAGAGTGGTCAAACGGCCTCTATTTACCATCGTTTTACAATAGCTTAGCCATAATGCCCATAGAGTGGTCAAACGCCTCTATTTACCATAGTTTTACAATAGCTTAGCCATAATGCCCATAGAGTGGTCAAACGGCCTCTATTTACCATAGCTTTACAATAGCTTAGCCATAATGCCCATAGAGTGGTCAAACGGCCTCTATTTACCATAGCTTTACAATAGCTTATCTTTAGTGTTAAAAAATAAGTCAAACGGTCTGTATTAATCATAGCTTAGCCTCAGTGTTTGCCTTATTGAATAATCAAAGCCGTGTAGCTTTGTTTAATCGTTTGACGTTGTCTTCACTGGTATGCGAAGCGAAGGAACATTTGACTATTTACTCAGATACTCAGTCTACATCCTAAACGGCACCCTATTCCCTATATAGTGTACTACTTTTGACCAGAGATAGTGTACTACTTTTGACCAGAGCTCTGGTCAAAGTAGGACATTATATAGGTTCCATTTGGGATGTAGCCAGAGGCATCTAAGGAAAAGAGGCCATGGAGAGCCTAATTGTTCCTGATTGTTTACACTGTTGAAAGTCTCCCACTGTTCCTCTGTAATAAGATATAGGCGGTCCCAGGAGTTATTGGGGCCTACTTTATTCATGTTACTCTTTCATGTGCCGTTTTCATAATAATGTTGAATCACACTGACAGAACTGGTTAAGTGAGATGGTAGGAGAGACATTATTTGAACTTTGTTAAGGGATCCAATTGAAATCGTGTCATCTGGCAACAAAAAAACTACAACCAGGAAGGACATGAAACTCAAGGTTGAAATGATGTTAGAATATCAGTTATTTATGATAAAGCAAAAAATATCCATATCCATACTAGACGTGTGTAATATGTAGCATGGGCTGCATGGTGTAGAATCTTTTCAACTATTGACACTCCATGTAAACAGTTGTAATCATAGACACATGGTGGTAGACATAATTGGTTGTAACTTAGAGTTGTGTGTTGGTTGTGGTCAGGGAAAAAATGCTCTCTCTGTCTCTCCAAACCAACCTAAGGACCTGATCAATGATAGGCCTCAGATTCAGACATAAACATCTAGAAATCACCTTTGCGTCCTCATTCTCCCCCTGGCCCTGGTAAAACAAACTGTTGAAGTGTTATGTTAACTTGTGAATGTGAATGTTTGTTTTGTGGTTGTGTTGCTTACTGAAATAAGCCCTAGTCAATCGTCGCTTCAGGCACTGATTTGCATGTTCTCATTCCAGTCATACTAGCAAGACAGAGAGAGATAGATATAAACTGTATATAGAGAGGGAGACAGAGAGAGATAGATATACACTGTATATAGAGAGGGAGAGAGAGATAGATATACACTGTATATAGAGAGGGAGAGAGAGAGAGATAGATATACACTGTATATAGAGAGGGAGAGAGAGAGATAGATATACACTGTATATAGAGAGGGAGAGAGAGATAGATATACACTGTATATAGAGAGGGAGAGAGAGAGAGAGATAGATATACACTGTATATAGAGAGGGAGAGAGAGATAGATATACACTGTATATAGAGAGGGAGAGAGAGAGATAGATATACACTGTATATAGAGAGGGAGAGAGAGAGATAGATATACACTGTATATAGAGAGGAAGAGAGAGATAGATATACACTGTATATAGAGAGGGAGAGAGAGATATAGATATACACTGTATATAGAGAGGGAGAGAGAGATAGATATACACTGTATATAGAGAGGGAGAGAGAGAGATATAGATATACACTGTATATAGGGAGGGAGAGAGAGATAGATATACACTGTATATAGAGAGGAAGAGAGAGAGATAGATATACACTGTATATAGAGAGGGAGAGAGAGAGAGATATATACACTGTATATAGAGAGGGAGAGAGAGAGATAGATATACACTGTATATAGAGAGGGAGAGAGAGATAGATATACACTGTATATAGGGAGGGAGAGAGAGAGAGATTGCTATACACTGTATATAGAGAGGAAGTGAGAGAGAGATAGATATACACTGTATATAGAGAGAGAGAGATACACTGTATATAGAGAGGGAGAGAGAGAGATAGATATACACTGTATATAGAGAGGGAGACAGAGATAGATATACACTGTATATAGAGAGGGAGAGAGAGAGAGATAGATATACACTGTATATAGAGAGGGAGACAGAGATAGATATACACTGTATATAGAGAGGGAGAGAGAGAGAGATAGATATACACTGTATATAGAGAGGGAGAGAGATAGATATACACTGTATATAGAGAGGGAGAGAGAGAGAGATAGATATACACTGTATATAGAGAGGGAGAGAGAGAGAGATATACACTGTATATAGAGAGGGAGAGAGAGATAGATATACACTGTATATAGAGAGGGAGAGAGAGATAGATATACACTGTATATAGAGAGGAAGAGAGAGATAGATATACACTGTACATAGAGAGGGAGAGAGAGAGAGATAGATATACACTGTATATAGAGAGGAGAGAGAGAGATAGATATACACTGTATATAGAGAGGAGAGAGAGAGAGATAGATACACTGTATATAGAGAGGGAGAGAGAGATAGACACTGTATATAGAGAGGGAGAGAGAGAGAGATAGATATACACTGTATATGGAGAGGGAGAGAGAGAGATAGATATACACTGTATATAGAGAGGGAGAGAGAGATAGATATACACCGTATATAGAGAGGGAGAGAGAGATAGATATACACTGTATATAGAGAGGGAGAGAGAGAGAGATAGATATACACTGTATATAGAGAGGGGAGAGAGAGATAGATATACACTGTATATAGAGAGGGAGAGAGAGAGAGATAGATATACACTGTATATAGAGAGGGAGAGAGAGAGAGATAGATATACACTGTATATAGAGAGGGAGAGAGAGATAGATATACACTGTATATAGAGAGGGAGAGAGAGAGAGATAGATATACACTGTATATAGAGAGGGAGAGAGAGAGAGAGAGATATACACTGTATATAGAGAGGGAGAGAGAGAGATAGATAGATATACACTGTATATAGAGAGGGAGAGAGAGAGAGATAGATATACACTGTATATAGAGAGGGAGAGAGAGAGATAGATATACACTGTATATAGAGAGGGAGAGAGAGAGATAGATATACACTGTATATAGAGAGGGAGAGAGAGAGATAGATATACACTGTATAATAGAGAGGAAGAGAGAGAGAGGAGAGAGAGATATAGATATACACTGTATATAGAGAGGGAGAGAGAGAGAGATAGATATGCACTGTATATAGAGAGGGAGAGAGAGATAGATATACACTGTATATAGATAGAGAGAGAGATAGATATACACTGTATATAGAGAGGGAGGAGAGAGAGATAGATATACACTGTATATAGAGAGGGAGAGAGAGAGAGATAGATATACACTGTATAGAGAGGGAGAGAGAGAGATAGATATTACACTGTATATAGAGAGGGAGAGAGAGAGAGATAGTATACACTGTATATAGAGAGGAGAGAGAGAGAGATATACACTGTATATAGAGAGGGGAGGAGAGAGATAGATATACACTGTATATAGGGAGAGAGAGATAGATATACACTGTATATAGAGGGGAGAGAGAGAGAGATAGATATACACTGTATATAGAGGGAGAGAGAGAGAGATAGATATACACTGTATAGAGAGGGAGAGAGAGAGATAGATATACACTGTATATAGAGAGGGAGAGAGAGAGATAGATATACACTGTATATAGAGAGGGAGAGAGAGAGATAGATATACACTGTATATAGAGAGGGAGAGAGAGAGATAGATACTGTATATAGAGAGGAAGAGAGAGAGATAGATATACACTGTATATAGAGAGGAAGAGAGAGATAGATATACACTGTATATAGAGAGAGAGAGAGAGAGAGATATAAATACCTGTATATAGAGAGGAAGAGAGAGAGATGTGAGGAGAGATAGATATACACTGTATATAGAGAGGGAGAGAGAGAGATAGATTACTGTATATAGAGAGGAAGAGAGAGAAGATAGATATACACTGTTCTATTAGAGAGGAGAGAGAGAGATAGATATACACTGTATATAGAAGAGGGAGAGAGATATAGATATACACTGTATATAGAGAGAGGGAGGAGAGGAGAGAGAGAGTAGGATTATACACTTGGATATCTAGAGAGGGAAGAGAGGAGAGAGATAGATATACACTGTATAGAGAGGGAGAGAGAGAGAGGAGAGATATACACTTGTATATAGAGAGGGAGAGAGGAAGAAGATAGATTATACACTGTTATATAGAGGGAGGGAGGAGGAGAGAGATAGATATACACTGTATATTAGAGAGGAAAGAGAGAGAGATAGATATACACTGTATAGTAGTATGAGGGAGAGAGGCAAGAGAGATAGATATGGCACTGTATATAGAGAGGGAGAAGGAGAGACCAGAGAGAGATAGATCTACACTGTATATATTAGAGAGAGAGATAGAATAGACACTGTATATAGAGAGGGAGAGAGAGAGAGATAGATATACACTGTATATAGAGAGGGATGAGAGAGATAGATATACACTGATATAGGAGGAGGATGAGAGAGAGATAGATATACACTGTATATAGAGAGGGAGAGAGAGATAGATATACACTGTATATAGAGAGGGGGAGAGAGAGAGATAGATATACACTGTATATAGGAGAGGGAGAGAGAGAGAGATAGATATACACTGTATATAGAGAGGGAGAGAGAGATAGATATACACTGTATATAGGAGAGGGAGAGAGAGATAGATATACACTGTATATAGAGAGGGAGAGATAGATAGATAGATATACACTGTATATAGAGAGGGAGAGAGAGAGAGAGATAGATATACACTGTATATAGAGAGGGAGAGAGAGAGATAGATATACACTGTATATAGAGAGGGAGAGAGAGAGATAGATACTGTATATAGAGAGGGAGAGAGAGAGATAGATATACACTGTATATAGGGAGGGAGAGAGAGATAGATATACACTGTATATAGAGAGGGAGAGAGAGAGAGAGATAGATATACACTGTATATAGAGAGGGAGAGAGAGAGAGATATACACTGTATATAGAGAGGGGAGAGAGAGAGATAGATATACACTGTATATAGGGAGAGAGAGAGATAGATATACACTGTATATAGAGAGGGAGAGAGAGAGAGAGATAGATATACACTGTATATAGGGGAGGAGAGAGAGAGAGATAGATATACACTGTATATAGAGAGGGAGAGAGAGATAGATATACACTGTATATAGAGAGGGAGAGAGAGATAGATATACACTGTATAGAGAGGGGAGAGAGAGAGATAGATACACTGTATAGAGAGGGAGAGAGAGAGAGATAGATAACACTGTATATAGAGAGGAGAGGAGAGAGAGATATACACTGTATATAGAGAGGAGAGAGAGAGAGATGATAGATATACACTGTATAGAGAGGGGAGAGAGAGAGATAGATATACACTGTATATAGAGGGAGAGAGAGAGATAGATATACACTGTATATAGAGAGGAGAGAGAGAGATAGATATACACTGTATATAGAGAGGAAGAGAGAGAGATAGATATACACTGTATATAGAGAGGGAGAGAGAGAGAGAGAGATATACACTGTATATAGAGAGGGAGAGAGAGATAGATATACACTGTATATATATAGAGAGAGAGATAGATATACACTGTATATAGAGAGGGAGAGAGAGAGAGATAGATATACACTAATATAGAGAGGGAGAGAGAGAGAGAGAGATATACACTGTATATAGAGAGGGAGAGAGAGAGAGAGAGAGATACACTGTATATAGAGGGGAGAGAGAGATAGATATACACTGTATAGAGGGGAGAGAGAGAGAGAGATATATACACTGTATATAGAGGGGAGAGAGAGAGAGAGATATACACTGTATATAGAGAGGAGAGAGAGATAGATATACACTGTATAAGAAGGGAGAGAGAGATAGATATCACTGTATATAGAGGGGAGAGAGGAGATAGATATACACTGTATATAGAGAGGGAGAGAGAGATAGATATACACTGTATATAGAGAGGAGAGAGAGAGAGATAGATATACACTGTATATAGAGAGGAGAGAGAGAGATAGATATACACTGTATTATAGAGGAGGAAGGAGAGAGATCGATATACACTGTATATAGAGAGGGGGAGAGAGAGAGATAGATATACACTGTATATAGAGAGGGAGAGAGAGATATAGATATACACTGTATATAGAGAGGAAGAGAGAGAGAGATAGATATACACTGTATATAGAGAGGGGAGAGAGGAGAGATAGTATACCTGTATATATAGAGAGGAAGAGAGAGAGATAGATATACACTGTATATAGAGAGGGAGAGAGAGAGAGAGAGATATACACTGTATATAGAGAGGGAGAGAGAGATAGATATACACTGTATATAGAGAGGGAGAGAGAGAGAGATAGATATACACTGTATATAGAGAGGGAGAGAGAGAGATAGATATACACTGTATATAGAGAGGGAGAGATAGATATACACTGTATATAGAGAGGGAGAGAGAGATAGATATACACTGTATATAGAGAGGGAGAGAGAGAAGATAGATATACACTGTATATAGAGAGGAAGAGGAGAGGATAGATATACACTGTATATAGAGAGGGATGAGAGAGGAGAGATAGATATACACTGTATATAGAGAGGGAAGAGAGAGATAGATATAGCACATCGTATATAGAGAGGGAGGAGAGAGAGAGATAGATACACTGTATATAGAGAGGGAGAGAGGAGAGGAGATAGATATACACTGTATATAGAGAGGAATAGAGAGAGGATAAGATATACATCGGTATATGAGAGGAAGGAGAGAGGAGAGATAGATATACACTGTATATATAGAGAGGGAGACGAGAGAGAGAGAAGATATACACTGTACTATAGAGAAGGGGGAGAGAGAGAGATAGATATACACTGTATATAGAGAGGGAGAGAGAGATATAGATATACACTGTATATAGAGAGGAAGAGAGAGAGATAGATATACACTGTATATAGAGAGGGAGAGAGAGAGATAGATACTGTATATAGAGAGGAAGAGAGAGAGATAGATATACACTGTATATAGAGAGGGAGAGAGAGAGATAGATATACACTGTATATAGAGAGGGAGAGAGAGATAGATATACACTGTATATAGAGAGGGAGAGAGAGAGAGAGATAGATATACACTGTATATAGAGAGGGAGAGAGAGAGAGATAGATATACACTGTATATAGAGAGGAGAGAGAGAGAGAGAGAGATATACACTGTATATAGAGAGGGAGAGAGAGAGATAGATATACACTGTATATAGAGAGGGAGAGAGAGAGATAGATATACACTGTATATAGAGAGGAAGAGAGAGAGATAGATATACACTGTATATAGAGAGGGAGAGAGAGAGAGATAGATATGCACTGTATATAGAGAGGGAGAGAGAGATAGATATACACTGTATATATATAGAGAGAGAGATAGATATACACTGTATATAGAGAGGGAGAGAGAGAGAGATAGATATACACTGTATATAGAGAGGGAGAGAGAGATAGATATACACTGTATATAGAGAGGAGAGAGAGAGAGAGAGATAGATATACACTGTATATAGAGAGGGAGAGAGAGATAGATATACACTGTATATAGAGAGGAGAGAGAGAGAGATAGATATACACTGTATATAGGGAGAGAGAGAGATAGATATACTGTATATAGAGAGGGGAGAGGAGATAGATATACACTGTATATAGAGAGGGAGGAGAGAGATAGATATACACTGTATATAGAGAGGGAGAGAGAGAGATAGATATACACTGTATATAGAGAGGAGAGAGGAGAGATAGAATACACTGTATATAGAGAGGGAGAGAGAGAGATAGATATACACTGTATATAGAGAGGGAGAGAGAGAGATAGATATACACTGTATATAGAGAGGGAGAGAGAGAGAGATAGATATACACTGTATATAGGGAGGGAGAGAGAGATAGATATACACTGTATATAGAGAGGGAGAGAGAGAGAGAGAGATATACACTGTATATAGAGAGGGAGAGAGAGAGAGATATACACTGTATATAGAGAGGGGGAGAGAGAGAGATAGATATACACTGTATATAGGGAGAGAGAGAGATAGATATACACTGTATATAGAGAGGGAGAGAGAGAGAGATAGATATACACTGTATATAGGGAGAGAGAGAGAGAGATAGATATACACTGTATATAGAGAGGGAGAGAGAGATAGATATACACTGTATATAGAGAGGGAGAGAGAGATAGATATACACCGTATATAGAGAGGGAGAGAGAGAGATAGATATACACTGTATATAGAGAGGGAGAGAGAGAGAGATAGATATACACTGTATATAGAGAGGGAGAGAGAGAGAGAGATATACACTGTATATAGAGAGGGAGAGAGAGAGAGATAGATAGATATACACTGTATATAGAGAGGGAGAGAGAGAGAGATAGATATACACTGTATATAGAGAGGGAGAGAGAGAGATAGATATACACTGTATATAGAGAGGGAGAGAGAGAGATAGATATACACTGTATATAGAGAGGAGAGAGAGAGATAGATATACACTGTATATAGAGAGGGAGAGAGAGAGAGAGAGATATACACTGTATATAGAGAGGGAGAGAGAGATAGATATACACTGTATATATATAGAGAGAGAGATAGATATACACTGTATATAGAGAGGAGAGAGAGAGAGATAGATATACACTGTATATAGAGAGGGAGAGAGAGAGAGAGAGATATACACTGTATATAGAGAGGGAGAGAGAGAGAGAGAGAGATACACTGTATATAGAGAGGGAGAGAGAGAGAGATAGATATACACTGTATATAGAGAGGGAGAGAGAGAGAGATAGATATACACTGTATATAGAGAGGGAGAGAGAGAGAGAGAGATATACACTGTATATAGAGAGGGAGAGAGAGATAGATATACACTGTATATAGAGAGGGGAGAGAGAGATAGATATTCACTGTATATAGAGAGGGAGAGAGAGAGAGATAGATATACACTGTATATAGAGAGGGAGAGAGAGATAGATATACACTGTATATAGAGAGGGAGAGGAGAGAGGATAGATAACACTGTATAGAGAGAGGGAGAGAGAGATAGATATACACTGTATATAGAGAGGAAGAGAGAGATAGATATACACTGTATATAGAGAGGGAGAGAGAGAGAGATAGATATACACTGTATATAGAGAGGGAGAGAGAGAGAGATAGATATACACTGTATATAGAGAGGGAGAGAGAGAGAGATAGATATACACTGTATATAGAGAGGGAGAGAGAGAGATAGATATACACTGTATATAGAGAGGAAGAGAGAGATAGATATACACTGTATAGAGAGAGGGAGAGAGAGAGAGATAGATATACACTGTATATAGAGAGGGAGAGAGAGATAGATATACACTGTATATATATATAGAGAGAGATAGATATACACTGTATATAGAGAGGGAGAGAGAGAGAGATAGATATACACTGTATATAGAGAGGGAGAGAGAGAGATAGATATACACTGTATATAGAGAGGGAGAGAGAGAGAGATAGATATACACTGTATATAGAGAGGGAGAGAGAGATAGATACACACTGTATATAGAGAGGGAGAGAGAGAGAGATAGATATACACTGTATATAGAGAGGGAGAGAGAGAGATAGATATACACTGTATATAGAGAGGGAGAGAGAGATAGATATACACTGTATATAGAGAGGGAGAGAGAGATAGATATACACTGTATAGAGAGGGAGAGAGAGAGAGATAGATATACACTGTATATAGAGAGGAAGAGAGAGATAGATATACACTGTATATAGAGAGGGGAGAGAGAGAGAGATAGATATACACTGTATATAGAGAGGGAGAGAGAGAGAGATAGATATACACTGTATATAGAGGGGGAGAGAGAGAGAGATAGATATACACTGTATAGAGAGGGGGAGAGAGAGATAGATATACACTGTATATAGAGAGGGAGATAGAGAGATAGATATACAACTGTATATAGAGAGGGAGAGAGAGATAGATATACACTGTATATAGAGAGGGAGAGAGAGAGATAGATATACACTGTATATAGAGAGGAAGAGAGAGATAGATATACACTGTATATAGAGAGGGAGAGAGAGAGAGATAGATATACACTGTATATAGAGAGGGAGAGAGAGAGATAGATATACACTGTATATAGAGAGGGAGAGAGAGAGAGATAGATATACACTGTATATAGAGATGGAGAGAGAGAGAGATAGATATACACTGTATATAGAGAGGGAGAGAGAGAGATAGATATACACTGTATATAGAGAGGGAGAGAGAGAGAGAGATAGATATACACTGTATATAGAGAGGAGAGAGAGAGAGAGATAGATATACACTGTATATAGAGAGGGAGAGAGAGAGAGATACATATACACTGTATATAGAGAGGGAGAGAGAGAGATAGATATACACTGTATATAGAGAGGGAGAGAGAGAGAGATAGATATACACTGTATATAGAGAGGGAGAGAGAGAGATAGATAGATATACACTGTATATAGAGAGGAGAGAGAGAGAGAGATAGATATACACTGTATATAGAGAGAAAGAGAGAGAGATAGATATACACTGTATATAGAGAGGGAGAGAGAGAGAGATAGATATACACTGTATATAGAGAGAGAGAGAGAGAGAGATAGATATACACTGTATATAGAGAGGAAGAGAGAGAGAGATAGATATACACTTTATATTGAGAGGGAGAGAGAGAGAGAGATATACACTGTATATAGAGAGGGAGAGAGAGAGATAGATATACACTGTATATAGAGAGGGAGAGAGAGAGAGATAGATATACACTGTATATAGAGAGGAAGAGAGAGAGAGATAGATATACACTTTATATTGAGAGGGAGAGAGAGAGAGATATACACTGTATATAGGGAGGGAGATAGAGATAGATTTACACTGTATATAGGGAGGGAGAGAGAGCGATAGATACAGAGAGAGACAGACAGCCAGTGAGGAAGACAAACAGAAAGACAAACAGAAAGAATTAGTGTGTTTTTAATGTTGTGTTACTGGCGAGGGTTTAGCCCCAGCTCTCTTAAAGTGAACTGAGGTGGGTCTGCTCTCTCTCTCTCTCTCTTTCTCCCTGCACAGAACCCTGCCTCAGACTCTATAGCGAGAATGTTCCGGTCAGGACTTTTGACTCCTCCAGTCTTCTATAATAGAATAATGGTGGTAATGTACAGCCCATGCCTGGCTGTCACACAACCTGATCCAATTCACACAATTAGCCCTCGTCTTGTTTTCTCTCCCTCCCACATCGTAGGCCTAAGGTGCAGATTCCTTCTGAGAGGGGATTTCCAGATGTTCATCATAATAAACCACATGAATGTTCCACGAGGGCTGCCTCTCTGTTCTTAAGCAATAACATGTTATCTTTGTTGTTGGGTGGGATAGATGGGTTGTGTCCCAAATGGCGCCCTATTCCCTATATTGCGCGCTACTTTTGACCAGAGCCCTATGGGCCCTAGGGAACAGGGTGCCATTTGAGACTTGGCCTTGGAGAAGCATGTTCAGCATGAACACACAGAACAGGAGAGTGTTCCACCATTATACTGGTACTGGATCAAAACACCACTGGCTCCTATTAAAACTCTTATTTATGTGAATTCCTTTGAATTCCAATGAATCCGCCCGTAACATACAAGGCTACAAACTCAGCCACCATAGAAGCAGTACAGTCGAGGGGAATCCAGGTCATTCCTTGCCAATGCAAGAGGGAGAAACAGCGTATGTGTGTTGAACTGGTTATCATGAAATCATGTGAAGCGTAAATTCTTTGTAAGTGCAGTCACTTGACTTGGTAGAAGCCAGGGGCAAGGGGTAAGACGGTTTCTAATCATAATACAACTCTGTACTGTGTTATGTGGCATTGCATCAGCTAAAATGTTGCATTAACCCAAGCACAGCCCCAGCCACAGGGAGCAATATAGGGAGTCACTTGTAGAGGGGTTATGTTGTATGATAATGGCTACTCACAGATAACACAGACAGACACTGCTATTCAGGGCCCTTGTCTTTATCATACTGCAGTGGTTACTTAGATACAAAATTGTGTTCCTGTTCAGAGATAAGATATAGTGCAGAGAGAGAGCGAGTGTCTGGGAGAGAGGGAACTCAAGGGGAACATTGGATTATGCATGTCCATTATTCTCTATGTAATAACAGTTTTCATCCCTATTCTCCAGTACATACAGCATACTACTGTTAGGAGTAGTAAAATGTAGAAAAACCGAATGAGCACATATAATTCTATATCTAATTCTTTAGAGATGTACCAGCTCTTAAATGCCTTTTAAATGTCTCAGGAGGATGCATGCATATGGTCCTAATATCCAGGCTGGTCTGTTTTTGATATACTTCCTATACGGAGGAGATACTTCGTCTGAGATGTATTGAGGTGCTTAAAGTCTGAGATGTGGCGATAAAGAAAGCCACTTCCCATTTGTGTCCGTTCTCTGAGCTCTCGGAGTTCTCTGGGCTGAGTAGAGGAAGTGGTGGACCACACGGAGCGCTCTGCGAACGGAGCTGTAGCCTGGGGTGGCACACCCCTCCTCACCGCAAATGGACTAGCCCCGCTGTTAATAAATTGACAGGAATTGGATCTGTGTGAAACAATTTAAAGGGGGAGTGGAGTCATTATCCATTATCCAACTGTAGGTTTTATCCATCCAGGCTTAGCCTTGCCTTCTCTTTTCATACTGTCTAGCCTTATGGGCCCTGATCAAAAGTAGTGCACTATATATAGGGAATAGGATGCCATTTGGGATACGCCCTCTGTTTTTATGTGCACCAGTAAAGTACATTCGCAGGGAAATGTGTTCCATATGGCTGTTTGTGTAAGGTGGAGCTGAGCGGAGCTCTTAAAGTCATTGTCTATGCTATGGGGTAAACAGTATGTGGGTCCCAAATGACACCTTATTCCCTATATATAATGCACAACTTTTGAAAAAAGGTTAGGGACGTAACAAACAAAAAAGTATGTAGGGAGTAGGGTGCTGTTTGGGATAAAGACAGTGGTGGGGAAGGAGCCCCTCTCCTCACCCTCCTCTGATAGTCTAGATGGGGTTGGGTGAGTCTATGATCTATTAGACTGTGTTTCTGTGAGGTCGGAGGTCCAAGACTCTCCCTCCCTTTCCATCTGTTTTCATGTTTCTTTATTTTTGATAGCTGTGTTTTAACAGGTGGTATATTTTTTCTCCATGGACTTGACAGGCTAGGCTATATGCAACGTGGAGGGAAAAACGTGAAGTATTGACATCCTTTTCCCTCTTATTAAATCAAAAATGAACATGGACATCTTTTGATTTGATTTTGGCAAATGTCCTGTTTTATATGGCATTGTATTTCCACAGAACAGTGAATAATCAGATTCTCCTTCCTGGCTAATGGTATTACTCTGACTGATTCTGTCTCCCAGCCATTCCTCTTGCCTTCTTCCCTAACATGCCACCCTATTCCCTACATAGTGCACTACTTTTTTACCAGAGCCCTATGGGCCGATGTCAAAGTAGTGCACTATATATGGAATAGGGTGACATTTGAGACAAAGCCATTCTCTTCTACGGTTAGACCTCAGCTCCCTACAATAAGAAACCTGAATACAGGAAATGTCAAGCCTTGGGCTGAATCCCATCCTCCATCCCCCATTGAAATTACATAAAAAGTTATTTCGGCGTGCCAAATAATTTTCTCACCCTCTGCTTTTAGGCCCAATACAATCATTTCATGTTTCCATTACGCTTAATCTGATATTAGTTTATGTTTTCAAGCATTTTTGAGTGGAGCGAGATGTGTTATTTCAGGGAAACCTGAAACATTAAGGTCAATTAATTTGACACACGTGTAATAGGCTCTGTGTAGCTCAGTTGGTAGAGCATGGCAAGCGCCAGGGTTGTGGGTTTGATTCCCACAGGGGACCAGTACAAAACCAAGTATGAAAATGTATGCACTCACTATTGTAAGTCGCTCTGGATAAGAGCATATGCTGAAGTGACTAAAATGGAATAGCATTATTTTTTTACTTCCAAGGGCTTAGGGAGAGGTTAGCGTGATTTCTGTAATTGGCCTATTAGGCTGTTATTGCAGCTGTCAATGTGAAAATCTGCAGCAGACAGTAGACATTTTAAAGACGTTGTCTTGATGATACAGTACCTATACTGACAGCATATCCCCTTCAGCCTCATATCCCTCAAAGCCTTTTATAGATAAAGAAATAAATATGTTTAAAAAAATACTCAAGTCAACAGTTCTTCTGACACATCCTCCAAAGGTACAAGCATGTACATGCCTCTACTGCTAATTACGTTGTCATGTTTTTAATCAGCTAGCTCATTAGTGATGTGTCTTGCGTTGTGTTCCTGCGAGTGCGTGTGATGATTATACCATACCAACCATTCTGATGACTTCAAACAACAAAGCCACAGCGCCACTTCCTCGTTTGGATCAGGCAGTGGTAGTCAAGGTCACCAACTACCAGCTAAAGCATGCCAACAATGGCAACAGGTAATGGTGGCGCCATTATGGCTCTCCACTCAAGGTCAAGGATGTGTGGACTAGACTAATGACAGTATGAGCCTCCTCCAGGGTCAGAGGGGCAGGTGTTTGCTTCATTAACACCTACTACCATCACCCAACATCCTCCAACAAATAAACTCTTGCTCTTGAGAAACCTACCTTCCATCAACTTCTGGTCTTGATAATAGATGGCACAATGTCTTTTCTACTGGGCTTTATTAAGGGTTTGTGTATAATGTCAGAGTATCCAAAATCAGTGTGTAAATGTGCTGTAAATATATTGTGTGTGTGTAAAGTGTACATGTACTGTGTGTAACCGGGATGTGTGTTTCAGGCTAACTCGGGGACCTATAGCCTGACCGGACACCAATCTGTGTCTGTGGAGTCACAGGTGCAGAGACCGAGACAAGACAAGAGACGAGACTCATTTACACAGGCCCAAAGACAGTACAGTTCCCTGCCACGGTAAGACACACCATCTCTTTCCATCTCTCTCTCTCTCTCTCTCTCTCTCTGTCTCTCTCCATCTCTCTCTCTCTCTCTCTATCCATCTCTCTCTCTCTCTCTCTCTCTCTCTTTCCATCTCTCTCTCTCTCCATCTCTCTCTCTCTCTCTCTCTCCATCTCTCTATCTCTCTCTCTCTCTTTTCATCTCTCTCTCTCTCTCTCCATCTCTCTCTCTCTCATCTCTCTCTCTCTCTTTCCAATTCAATTCAATTCAATTCAATTCGCTTTATTGGCATGACGTAACAATGTACATATTGCCAAAGCTTACTTTGGATATTTACAATATAAAAAATAAATAAAAATGAGAATCAAAAATTGTCAACGGGACAACAGTAACAACAATAACCAACGGTCAATATAACCATACATTCAACAATAACAATAATCATACAGTTGAGGACATGTGCAGGTTTATTGGTCTGTCAGACACTGTCCCTCAACTTATGGCAGGCAGCAATGTAGTGCGCTGCCAACCCACAGCTCTCTGCGTCCTCCCCCAACAGGATGGGTAGCCTATCCTCATCAGAGAGGTCTTTAAAACCTTGAATAAGGATTTCAAATTTGGGGAAATGACACTCTCTAATTGTTTTATATTTTTGACATTTTGTCAGGAAATGCAGCTCCGTCTCAGGTTCTGCTGTTGTGCAGTGGTTGCACAGCCTTTCCTCTACAGGGAGCCAGGTTTTCCTGTGTCTACCCTTCTCAATGGCAAGGCTGTGCTCACTGAGCCTGTACTTTGTCAAGGTTTTTCTAAGGTTTTGATCAGTAACCATGGTCAAATATTTAGCCATAGTGTACTGTCGATTTAGGGCCAGATAGCACTGCATTTTGCTTTGTGTTTGTGCTTGTGTTTCCCAATAAGCAATGTAGTTTTGTTTTGACTGTGTTGTAATTTGGTTTATTCTGATTGATTGGATGTTCTGGTCCTGAGGCTTCAGTGTGTTAGTAGAACAGGTTTGTGAACTCAGCCCCAGGACCAGCTGGATGAGGGGACTCTTTTCTTTGCTCAGCTCTTGGCATTGCAGGGCTTGGTAATGATATGAGAGGGGGTCACTGTATTTTAGATGTTTCCAAAACTTAATTGCTCTTTTTTGAGTTTTTATTATTAGTGGATATTGGCCTAATTCTGCCCTGCATGCATTGTTTGTAGTTTTCCTCTGGACACGTAGGAGAATCTTACAGAACTCTGCATGTAGGGTTTCAATGGGGTGTTTGTCCCATTTGATGAAATCTTGTTTTGCAAGTGGACCCCACACCTCGCTGCCATAAAGTGCAATTGGTTCAATGACATATTCAATTAGTTTTAGCCAAATTTTAATAGGTATTTCAATTTGAATTTGCTTTTTAATGGCGTAGAATGCCCTGCGTGCTTTCTCTCTCAGTTCATTCACTGCCTCATTAAGGTGTCCAGTTGAGCTTATTTTTAAACCTAAGTAATTGTAGTGTGTACAGTACTCTATATATTTTGTACCATCTCTCTTTCCATCTCTCTCTCTCTCTCCCTCTCTCTCCATCTCTCTCTCTCTCTCCCTCTCTCCATCTCTCTCTCTCTCTCCATCTCTATCTCTCTCTTTCCATCTCTCTCTCTATCTCTCTCTCTCCATCTCTCTCTCTCCATCTCTCTCTCTCCCTCTCTCTCTCTCTCTCTCTCCATCGCTCTCTCTCTCTCTTTCCATCTCTCTCTCTCTCTCTCTCTCTCTCCCCATCTCTCTCTCTCTCTCTCTCTCCATCTCTCTCCATCTCTCTCTCTCTCTCTCTCTCTCTCTCTCTCTCTCTCCATCTCACTCTCTCTCTCTCCATCTCTCTCTCTCTCTCTCTTCATCTCTCTCTCTCCATCTCTCTCTCTCTCTCTTTCCATCTCTCTCTCTCTCTCTTTCCATCTCTCTCTCTCTCTCTCCCCATCTCTCTCTCTCTCTCTCTATCTCTCTCTCTCTCTCCATCTCTCTCCCTCTCTCTCTCTCTCCATCTTGCTCTCTCTCTCTCCATCTCTCTCTCTCTCTCTCTCTTCATCTCTCTCTCTCCATCTCTCTCTCTCTCTCTTTCCATCTCTCTCTCTCTCTCTCTCCATCTCTCTCTCTCTCTCTCCATCTCTCTCTCTCCATCTCTCTCTCTCTCTCTCTCTCTCTCTCTCCCCATCTCTCTCTCTCTCTCTCTCCATCTCTCTCGCTCTCTCTCTCTTTCCATCTCTCTCTCTCTCTCTCCATCTCTCTCTTTCTCTCCATCTCTCTCTCTCTCTCTCTCTCTCTCGCTCTCTCTCTCTTTCCATCTCTCTCTTTCTCTCTCTCCATCTCTCTCTCTCTCTCCATCTCTCTCTCTCTCTATCTCTCTCTCTCTCTCTCGATCCCTCTTCTTTATTTCTTCTCTTCTCAAATCGTCTATGTCTCGTACCGTCAAAGTCAAACATTTCAAATCCACACTTTACTGAAGTTATCTCTAGACTGTTAAATGATTTTGGATAAACTCTTTGAATTTAATACAATCCCGCGTAATGCTCTACTTTCTCTTTAGTGTTGACCAGAGGGAAACAAGTTTATCACATGGAGATCAAAACGCTCTACCACCCTCAGTGCCTAAAAAATAGTGGTTTTCAGAGACATTTATCTTAGCAACTTCCGCCTTCCTCTTTCACAGCATTCAGAGCAGTAGCTGCATTACTTATCTCTTTCTCATTTATTTTGCATTTGTCAGAAACGTCAATAAAGCTTACAGTATCAGGGATGATCTGGAGCCCTCAGACCCACTTTAATATCAGTGTTTGCCTTCCCAGCTGTCTCTTTGTGACGACT